>NC_090899.1:16506017-16518517 GCF_040956055.1 Brachionichthys hirsutus | reverse complement strand
TTGTGGATCATCACCAAAATGTAATCAATTATTGTTGGTAAGATCCCCAACATAAATAGAGTAGTTCTACGTTGGCTGGAGAAGACTCAAAGGTCAAAGTTGACCCTTTTTCAACACAATTCGCCACATTAATTAAATGCTGCCATGCCCGAGCAGCAAGGCAGCCTTTCCCGCTTGCGGTCTCTCTGACGAGCTGCCCTCTGATTGGTGAGGCTTCTGGGTTTTAAACGCGACTGTTAGATCAGTTAGAGGGACGGGTGAAGACGGGGACACACACAGGAGCTCGCTGTCCCAGATCGGCTTTATAAACTCCAACGTTCCTGAGGCCAGACCTTTTGAGGACGTGTAAACTTGTTAGCATTAGAACCTTTGCTCTCTTTGCTCTAGGACAGACCGTTTTGTTTGCTGACCAGTCAGGGATGAGTGCATCGGGACATATCATGCTGGGAACCATGGACGTCCATCACCAGTGGACCAAAGTAAGGCAGCTGTGTGACGGTTGTCCCTCTGGTTGTGTTCCAGCTGTGTGACGGTTGTCCCTCTGGTTGTGTTCCAGCTGTGTGAGCGGTTGTCCCTCTGGTTGTGTTCCAGCTGTGTGACGGTTGTCCCTCTGGTTGTGTTCCAGCTGTGTGAGCGGTTGTCCCTCTGGTTGTGTTCCAGCTGTGTGAGCGGTTGTCCCTCTGGTTGTGTTCCAGCTGTGTGAGCGGTTGTCCCTCTGGTTGTGTTTCCAGCTGTGTGAGCGGTTGTCCCTCTGGTTGTGTTCCAGCTGTGTGAGCGGTTGTCCCTCTGGTTGTGTTCCAGCTGTGTGAGCGGTTGTCCCTCTGGTTGTGTTCCAGCTGTGTGAGCGGTTGTCCCTCTGGTTGTGTTTCCAGCTGTGTGAGCGGTTGTCCCTCTGGTTGTGTTCCAGCTGTGTGAGCGGTTGTCCCTCTGGTTGTGTTCCAGCTGTGTGAGCGGTTGTCCCTCTGGTTATGTTCCAGCTGTGTGAGCAGTTGTCCCTCTGGTTGTGTTTCCAGCTGTGTGAGCGGTTGTCCCTCTGGTTGTGTTCCAGCTGTGTGACGGTTGTCCCTCTGGTTGTGTTCCACCTGTGTGAGCAGTTGTCCCTCTGGTTGTGTTCCAGCTGTGTGAGCGGTTGTCCCTCTGGTTGTGTTCCAGCTGTGTGAGCGGTTGTCCCTCTGGTTGTGTTCCAGCTGTGTGACGGTTGTCCCTCTGGTTGTGTTCCAGCTGTGTGACGGTTGTCCCTCTGGTTGTGTTCCAGCTGTGTGACGGTTGTCCCTCTGGTTGTGTTTCCAGCTGTGTGAGCGGTTGTCCCTCTGGTTGTGTTCCAGCTGTGTGATGGTTGTCCCTCTGGTTGTGTTTCCAGCTGTGTGAGCGGTTGTCCCTCTGGTTGTGTTCCAGCTGTGTGACGGTTGTCCCTCTGGTTGTGTTCCAGCTGTGTGAGCGGTTGTCCCTCTGGTTGTGTTCCAGCTGTGTGAGCGGTTGTCCCTCTGGTTGTGTTCCAGCTGTGTGAGCGGTTGTCCCTCTGGTTGTGTTCCAGCTGTGTGAGCGGTTGTCCCTCTGGTTGTGTTCCAGCTGTGTGAGCGGTTGTCCCTCTGGTTGTGTTTCCAGCTGTGTGAGCGGTTGTCCCTCTGGTTGTGTTCCAGCTGTGTGAGCGGTTGTCCCTCTGGTTGTGTTCCAGCTGTGTGAGCGGTTGTCCCTCTGGTTGTTTCCAGCTGTGTGAGCAGTTGTCCCTCTGGTTGTGTTCCAGCTGTGTGAGCGGTTGTCCCTCTGGTTGTGTTCCAGCTGTGTGAGCGGTTGTCCCTCTGGTTGTGTTCCACCTGTGTGAGCAGTTGTCCCTCTGGTTGTGTTCCAGCTGTGTGAGCGGTTGTCCCTCTGGTTGTGTTCCAGCTGTGTGAGCGGTTGTCCCTCTGGTTGTGTTCCAGCTGTGTGACGGTTGTCCCTCTGGTTGTGTTCCAGCTGTGTGACGGTTGTCCCTCTGGTTGTGTTCCAGCTGTGTGACGGTTGTCCCTCTGGTTGTGTTTCCAGCTGTGTGAGCGGTTGTCCCTCTGGTTGTGTTCCAGCTGTGTGATGGTTGTCCCTCTGGTTGTGTTCCAGCTGTGTGAGCGGTTGTCCCTCTGGTTGTGTTCCAGCTGTGTGAGCGGTTGTCCCTCTGGTTGTGTTCCAGCTGTGTGACGGTTGTCTCTCTGGTTGTGTTCCAGCTGTGTGACGGTTGTCCCTCTGGTTGTGTTCCAGCTGTGTGAGCGGTTGTCCAGCTATCGCAGCCTGCATCAGCAGACAGAATGGCTGAAGGAGAGAATAAGCCTTCTCCTGGGTGGAGTGGAAGTGATCCACTTGGAAAGGTTCGGACCTGTCCAGGCCATTGACGAGCACTACAGCACCCTCAGAACCTTCCACAAGAACCTGATGTCCCAACACCTTTGCCTGCGCCCCAGGAGCCTGCACGGACTCACCATGCTGTTGAAGTAAGTCTGGACTATGGACTGAATGCCTAAAGGACATGATGCACATGTTTGCTACATTTAGGATGTCATTTATTGTTTTTGTCAATTTCAGTGACCGCTCTGATCCCAAACTTCATGAAATGGGACACTTCATTGTCCCCACCAACTGTGACCTTCCCAGGCTGCAGGTCTTCCTCCAGAGACATGCTGCTGAGGCCAGACGGCGAGCCCAACGCATCGGCCAGTGAGTCAATCAGACATGACGACATCTGATCACATGACCAGTTTGAGTCGCGAACAAGTGTCTCTGTTATTTCAGTCTACAATTCTAACGGCAGGGCAGAGGACCCGGCCTTCCTGGGGGGGGGCACTGGACTCGGGACTCTGTTCTTCTGGGGGGTTTGACAGTGAGACATGGAGGGCGGGATTGGGATCTGAACATGAGTGGTGTTCTGTTCCTGGACTTCTTTGCTAGTTGCAGTTTGTCCATAACAAGCACCTTGTTCGAGCATGGGGACGTCCTCCAGGACCCGATAGGCCGAGATCCATGATCGACTTGATCAATGGGGTTGGGCCATATGTATTACATGTATCACGATATTTTTGTGATGTGTGACAATAGAATGAAATTGGGCGGAGTCTTGTGTAAAAAGCTACAAACCTTAAATACACTTTTTCAACTGGTAACAAACTGTGTATTTAGTGTTTACCAAACTAGTTCAGTGCAAAGTATTCACAATTGAAGTATATAATTTAGTGGCAACTGTAAATTGCAATACAATAATACAGCTAAATACTGTTTCTTTTTATTTTTGACTGGGTAAGTGTCGACCCCGTCCCACGCTGACCCCGTCCCACGCTGACCCCGTCCTGCGGTACACGGGAGGCACCAATGCTTAAATTCAGTTGTTGGGAAAACATGTCATCAACATCATTTGATGGCTTTGATGGCTCTCTGACCCCTGAACTAGAGAGAGCTCCTAGAGAGGATATGTGGACAGAGACAGAGAGAGGGACAAGCAGAGGGAGAGAGAGAGATTACTGACATATATTTATAACATGAATAACCAGATAAAGAGGGAGGAGCTCAGTGTGTCATGATGTTAAGCTACCAGTGCTGCCCAATGACAGCATATTGATCATATTGATTACTGCATCGATTAACTATAAGCTTTGTTAAAAAGGAAAGTCTTGTAGACCAGCGGTCCCCAACCTTTTTCCTGCCACGGACCGGTTTCATCTAAGACAGTATTTTCACGGCCCGGTGTCCCTTTGCTCGATAATCGTTAATCCTGGTTTTGTCTCATAATAAATCATCTCAGTGGTCTTATGTCAAATGCAAACATCGACAGACAATAAACAGCATTTTGTTCCTAAATTAATAATCAACATCTCTGTAAACAATATTATTTATTTTAGAGCGAAAATCCTTTCTAATAAGAAATAATTATAAAAAAACTTGATTCAAGTGACTCCACTGATAAGGTTTACTTACATCGAGGGGCAACGGGAGACAGGACAGCAGAATGTGCCCCATCGAGGGGCAACGGGAGACAGGAGGACGTTGACCGTCCAGCTTCATTGGTTGTGGCTCCTTTAATTTGCTTTAACGCCGTTTCCGTGTTGATACTTCTAATGTCATCCGAAGTGTAAAATAAAAGGATTATGTGATCGGTTGTTATTCCACATGTCGGGACCCGGTGGCTTTCTGCATGCACTGATAGAAACCGATTCCCGTCTTGTCTGGGCAGGCTGCAGGCGGAGGAGGACGCCGTTGTGGAGCAGTGTCTCCACAGGCTGTCTCTCAGGAGTCTGTCCAAGGAGCCGGGTGTCGGCGCCGCCCAGATGACCCTGTGCTGCCAGAGACTGATGCAGCAGCGCCGTCCCCGGGCGCAGGGGCTCCACATCCGGGTTTCTCACTTCTACGCAGTCCTGCAGGACGGGGACATGTGTGTCCCCTGGGACTGGAAGAGTTGAGCTGCAGGGACAACGGCTGGATTCTGGCCTTGTGAAGCAGAAGAATCATTTCTGACACATCGAAGGAGAATAAAAGAATGCGTCCGTCTGTCCTCGTTTATTTATTCAAGCAGGTCAGAAACGGATGAATGTTAGAGTACAAGTACAGTCAGACAGGAGCATGTATTACAGTACAAGTACAGTCACAGAATGTATTACAGTATGAGTACAGTCACACAGTAGCATGTATTACAGTACAAGTACAGTCACAGAATGTATTACAGTATAAGTACAGTCACACAGTAGCATGTATTACAGTACAAGTACAGTCACAGAATGTATTACAGTATAAGTACAGTCACACAGTAGCATGTATTACAGTACAAGTACAGTCACAGAATGTATTACAGTATAAGTACAGTCAGACAGTAGCATGTATTACAGTACGAGTACAGTCACAGTAGAATGTATTACGGTACAAGTACAGTCACACAGTAGCATGTATTACAGTACAAGCACAGTCACAGTAGAATGTGTTACAGTACAAGTACAGTCACAGTAGCATGTATTACAGTACAAGTACAGTTAAACAGTAGTATGTATTGCAGTACTAGTACAGTAAACAGTAGAATGTATTACAGTACAAGTACAGTCACACAGTAGCATGTATTGCAGTACAAGTGCAGTCAAACAGTAGTATGTGTTACAGTACAAGTACAGTCAGACAGTAGCATGTATTACAGTACAAGTACAGTCACAGTAGCATGTATTACAGTACTAGTACAGTAAACAGTAGCATGTATTGCAGTACAAGTACAGTCAAACAGTATGTATTACAGTACTAGTACAGTCACACAGTAGCATGTATTACAGTACAAGTACAGTTAAACAGTAGTATGTATTGCAGTACTAGTACAGTAAACAGTAGAATGTATTACAGTACAAGTACAGTCACACAGTAGCATGTATTGCAGTACAAGTGCAGTCAAACAGTAGTATGTGTTACAGTACAAGTACAGTCAGACAGTAGCATGTATTGCAGTACAAGTACAGTCAGACAGTAAAATATATTACAGTACAAGTACAGTCAAACTAGCATGTATTACAGTAAACAGTAGTATGTATTACAGTACAAGTACAGTCGGACAGTAGCATGTATTACAGTACTAGTACAGCAAACAGTAGTATGTATTACAGTACTAGTACAGTCACACAGTAGCATGTATTGCAGTACAAGTACAGTCACACAGTAGCATGTATTGCAGTACAAGTACAGTCAGACAGTAGAATGAATTACAGTACAAGTACAGTCACACAGTAGCATGTATTGCAGTACAAGTACAGTCAGACAGTAGCATGTATTACAGTACAAGTACAGTCACAGTAGCATGTATTACAGTACTAGTACAGTAAACAGTAGAATGTATTACAGTACAAGTACAGTCACACAGTAGCATGTATTACAGTACTAGTACAGTAAACAACAGCATGTATTGCAGTACAAGTACAGTCAAACAGTAGTATGTATTACAGTACTAGTACAGTCACACAGTAGCATGTATTGCAGTACAAGTACAGTCAGACAGTAGCATGTATTACAGTACAAGTACAGTCACACAGTGGCATGTATTGCAGTACAAGTACAGTCAGACAGTAGCATGTATTACAGTACAAGTACAGTCACAGAATGTATTACAGTATAAGTACAGTCAGACAGTAGCATGTATTACAGTACGAGTACAGTCACAGTAGAATGTATTACGGTACAAGTACAGTCACACAGTAGCATGTATTACAGTACAAGTACAGTCAGACAGTAGCATGTATTACAGTACTAGTACAGCAAACAGTAGTATGTATTACAGTACTAGTACAGTCACACAGTAGCATGTATTGCAGTACAAGTACAGTCACACAGTAGCATGTATTGCAGTACAAGTACAGTCAGACAGTAGAATGAATTACAGTACAAGTACAGTCACACAGTAGCATGTATTGCAGTACAAGTACAGTCAGACAGTAGCATGTATTACAGTACAAGTACAGTCACAGTAGCATGTATTACAGTACTAGTACAGTAAACAGTAGAATGTATTACAGTACAAGTACAGTCACACAGTAGCATGTATTACAGTACTAGTACAGTAAACAACAGCATGTATTGCAGTACAAGTACAGTCAAACAGTAGTATGTATTACAGTACTAGTACAGTCACACAGTAGCATGTATTGCAGTACAAGTACAGTCAGACAGTAGCATGTATTACAGTACAAGTACAGTCACACAGTGGCATGTATTGCAGTACAAGTACAGTCAGACAGTAGCATGTATTACAGTACAAGTACAGTCACAGAATGTATTACAGTATAAGTACAGTCAGACAGTAGCATGTATTACAGTACGAGTACAGTCACAGTAGAATGTATTACGGTACAAGTACAGTCACACAGTAGCATGTATTACAGTACAAGTACAGTCACAGTAGAATGTATTATAGTACAAGTACAGTCAGACAGTAGCATGTATTACAGTACAAGTACAGTCAAACAGTAGTATGTATTACAGTACTAGTACAGTAAACAGTAGAATGTATTACAGTACAAGTACAGTCAGACAGTAGCATGTATTACAGTACAAGTACAGTCACACAGTGGCATGTATTGCAGTACAAGTACAGTCAGACAGTAGCATGTATTACAGTACAAGTACAGTCACAGAATGTATTACAGTATAAGTACAGTCAGACAGTAGCATGTATTACAGTACGAGTACAGTCACAGTAGAATGTATTACGGTACAAGTACAGTCACACAGTAGCATGTATTACAGTACAAGTACAGTCACAGTAGAATGTATTACAGTACAAGTACAGTCAGACAGTAGCATGTATTACAGTACAAGTACAGTAAACAGTAGAATATATTACAGTACAAGTACAGTCACACAGTAGCATGTATTACAGTACAAGTACAGTCAGACAGTAGCATGTATTACAGTACAAGTACAGTCACAGTAGCATGTATTACAGTACTAGTACAGTAAACAGTAGCATGTATTGCAGTACAAGTACAGTCAAACAGTAGTATGTATTACAGTACTAGCACAGTCAGACAGTAGCATGTATTACAGTACTAGTACAGTCACACAGTAGCATGTATTGCAGTACAAGTACAGTCAGACAGTAGCATGTATTACAGTACAAGTACAGTCAAACTAGCATGTATTACAGTAAACAGTAGTATGTATTACAGTACAAGTACAGTCAGACAGTAGCATGTATTACAGTACTAGTACAGCAAACAGTAGTATGTATTACAGTACTAGTACAGTCACACAGTAGCATGTATTGCAGTACAAGTACAGTCACACAGTAGCATGTATTGCAGTACAAGTACAGTCAGACAGTAGAATGAATTACAGTACAAGTACAGTCACACAGTAGCATGTATTGCAGTACAAGTACAGTCAGACAGTAGCATGTATTACAGTACAAGTACAGTCACAGTAGCATGTATTACAGTACTAGTACAGTAAACAGTAGAATGTATTACAGTACACGTACAGTCACACAGTAGCATGTATTACAGTACTAGTACAGTAAACAGTAGCATGTATTGCAGTACAAGTACAGTCAAACAGTAGTATGTATTACAGTACTAGTACAGTCACACAGTAGCATGTATTGCAGTACAAGTACAGTCAGACAGTAGCATGTATTACAGTACAAGTACAGTCAGACAGTAGCATGTATTGCAGTACAAGTACAGTCAGACAGTAGCATGTATTACAGTACTAGTACAGTCACACAGTAGCATGTATTGCAGTACAAGTACAGTCAGACAGTAGCATGTATTACAGTACAAGTACAGTCACACAGTAGCATGTATTGCAGTACAAGTACAGTCAGACAGTAGCATATATTACAGTACAAGTACAGTCAAACAGTAGCATGTATTACAGTAAACAGTAGTATGTATTACAGTACAAGTACAGTCAGACAGCAGCATGTATTACAGTACTAGTACAGTAAACAGTAGTATGTATTACAGTACAAGTACAGTCAGACAGTAGCATGTATTACAGTACTAGTACAGTATAATGTATTACAGTACAGTCGGCTCTCTCAATGTTACCGTAATGAATCAGCCTGTCTCAGATTACAGGCTGAACCCAGAATGCTGCTCCTCACGTGCACCACAGATGAGCACACACTTCCTATTCTAGCCGAGCTTCAACGGTTGCAGTACTACGCCGTGATGCAGGAGTGATTCTAAAGATTCACTTTGTGTTTTTAAAGCACTCCAAGGTCAAGCCCATCCAAACTGTCTCTCTGTTTCCAGGCCACGAAACAGCTTCCTGCCGTCCCACAGAGGGGACCGAGCCCCCAAACTTTGGAACTCCGTGTCAGTTTTAAGTCTAAGCTGTACGGGACGCCCAGCCGGTGGTTATTGTACGGGACACGAACATCACAGAGTTTGAAGGAGTCCACCTGCCAGAAGAGAGGACGAGTCTGGACAGACAAAGCCACCAGGAAATTGGATGGATTTTCTTCATGACCCATGCATGACACCATGCAGTACTGATGCAGTACTACACCGTGATGCAGTACCACACCGTGATGCAGTACCACACCGTGATGCAGTACTACACCCTGATGCAGTACCACGCCCTGATGCAGTACCACACCGTGATGCAGTACTACACCGTGATGCAGTACCACGCCCTGATGCAGTACCACACCGTGATGCAGTACTACACCCTGATGCAGTACCACACCGTGATGCAGTACTACACCGTGATGCAGTACCACACCGTGATGCAGTACCACACCCTGATGCAGTACTACACCGTGATGCAGTACTACACCGTGATGCAGTACCACACCGTGATGCAGTACCACACCGTGATACAGTACCGTGATGCAGTACCACGCCAGGATGCAGTACCACCGTGATGCAGTACCACACCATGATGCAGTACCCAGGATGCAGTACCACACCATGATGCAGTACTACACCCTGATGCGGTACTACACCGTGATGCAGTACCACACCCTGATGCAGTACTACACCGTGATGCAGTACCCAGGATGCAGTACCACACCATGATGCAGTACCACACAGTGATGCAGTACCACACCCTGATGCAGTACTACACCATGATGCAGTACCCAGGATGCAGTACCACACCATGATGCAGTACCACACCCTGATGCAGTACCACACCCTGATGCAGTACCACACCATGATGCAGTACCACACCGTGATGCAGTACCACACCCTGATGCAGTACTACACCATGATGCAGTACCCAGGATGCAGTACCACACCATGATGCAGTACCACACCCTGATGCAGTACCACACCCTGATGCAGTACCACACCGTGATGCAGTACCACACCGTGATGCAGTACCACGCCCTGATGCAGTACCACACTGTGATGCAGTACTACACCCTGATGCAGTACCACACCGTGATGCAGTACCACACCGTGATGCAGTACCACGCCCTGATGCAGTACCACACCGTGATGCAGTACTACACCCTGATGCAGTACCACACCGTGATGCAGTACTACACCGTGATGCAGTACCACACCGTGATGCAGTACCACACCCTGATGCAGTACTACACCGTGATGCAGTACTACACCGTGATGCAGTACCACACCGTGATGCAGTACCACTCCGTGATGCAGTACTACACCGTGATACAGTACCACACCGTGATGCAATACCATACCGTGATGCAGTACTACACCATGATGTAGTACTACACCGTGATGCAGTACTACACCCTGATGCAGTACCACACCGTGATGCAATACCACACCGTGATACAGTACCGTGATGCAGTACCACGCCAGGATGCAGTACTACACCGTGATGCAGTACCATACGTGATGCAGTACTACACCGTGATGCAGTACCACACCTTGATGCAGTACCACACCCTGATGCAGTACCACACCGTGATGCAGTACCACACCGTGATGCAGTACCACACCGTGATGCAGTACCACGCCGTGATACAGTACTACACCGTGATGCAGTACTACACCGTGATGCAGTACCACACCGTGATGCGGTACCACACCGTGATGCAGTAGTACACCGTGGTGCAGTACCACACCGTGATGCAGTAGCACACCGTGATGCAGTACCACACCCTTATGCAGTACTACACCGTGATGCAGTACCACACCGTCATGCAGTACCACACCCTGATGCAGTACTACACCGTGATGCAGTACCACACCATGATGCAGTACCATACCGTGATGCAGTACGACACCGTGATGCAGTACCACGCCCTGATGCAGTACTACACCGTGATGCAATACCACACCATGATGCAGTACCACACCATGATGCAGTACCACACCATGATGCAGTACCACACCGTGATGCAGTACCATACGTGATGCAGGACTACACCATGATGCAGTACCATACCGTCATGCAGTACTACACCATGATGCAGTAACCAGGATGCAGTACCGTGATGCAGTACCCAGGATGCAGTACTACACCATGATGCAGTACAACACCGTGATGCAGTACCATACTGTGATGCAGTACTACACCGTGATGCAGTGCAACGCCGTGATACAGTACCCAGGATGCAGTACCCAGGATGCAGTACCACACCCTGATGCAGTACCACGGCCTGATGCAGTACCACACCATGATGCAGTACCGTGATGCAGTACGCCAGGATGCAGTACCAGACCATGATGCAGTACCGTGATGCAGTACCACACCTTGATGCAGTACCACACTGATGCAGTACCACACCGTGATGCAGTACCACACCTTGATGCAGTACCACACCGTGATGCAGTACCACACCGTGATGCAGTACCACACCTTTGTGCAGTACCACACCGTCATGCAGTACTACACCGTGATGCAGTACCACACCGTGATGCAGGACTACACCATGATGCAGTAACCAGGATGCAGTACCGTGATGCAGTACCCAGGATGCAGTACTACACCATGATGCAGTACAACACCGTGATGCAGTACTACACCGTGATGCAGTACCATACTGTGATGCAGTGCAACGCCGTGATACAGTACCCAGGATGCAGTACCACACCCTGATGCAGTACCACGGCCTGATGCAGTACCACACCATGATGCAGTACCACGGCCTGATGCAGTACCACACCATGATGCAGTACCGTGATGCAGTACGCCAGGATGCAGTACCAGACCATGATGCAGTACCGTGATGCAGTACCACACCTTGATGCAGTACCACACTCTGATGCAGTACCACACCTTGATGCAGTACCACACCGTGATGCAGTACTACACCGTGATGCAGTACCACACCATGATGCAGTACCATACCGTGATGCAGTACCACACCGTGGTGCAGTACCACACCGTGATGCAGTACCACGCCCTGATGCAGTACTACACCGTGATGCAGTACCACACCCTGATGCAGTACTACACCGTGATGCAGTACCACACCCTGATGCAGTACTACACCGTGATGCAGTACCACACCATGATGCAGTACCATACCGTGATGCAGTACGACACCGTGATGCATGCAGTACCACACCATGATGCAGTACCATGATGCAGTGACACGTCCTGATGCAGTACCACACCTTGATGCAGTACCACACCGTGATGCAGTACCATACCGTGATGCAGTACCATACCGTGATGCAGTACGACACCGTGATGCAGTACCACGCCCTGATGCAGTACTACACCGTGATGCAGTACCACACCGTGACGCAGTACCACACCCTGATGCAGTACTCCACCGTGATGCAGTACCACACCGTGATGCAGTACCACACCCTGATGCAGTACTACACCGTGATGCAGTACCATACCGTGATGCAGTACCATACCGTGATGCAGTACGACACCGTGATGCAGTACCACACCTTGATGCAGTACTACACCGTGATGCAGTACCACGCCTTGATGCAGTACTACACCGTGATGCAGTACTACACCCTGATGCAGTACTACACCGTGATGCAGTACTACACCGTGATGCAGTACTACACCCTGATGCAGTACCACACCCTGGTGCAGTACTACACCGTGATGCAGTACCACGCCGTGAT
>NC_090899.1:16432590-16505917 GCF_040956055.1 Brachionichthys hirsutus | reverse complement strand
TGCAGTACCACACCGTGATGCAGTACCACACCATGATGCAGTACCACACCATGATGCAGTACTACACCGTGATGCAGTACCATACGTGATGCAGTACTACACCGTGATCCAGTACGACACCGTGATGCAGTACTATGCCGTGATGCAGTACTACGCCCTGATGCAGTACTACACCGTGATTGTGTACTACACCGTGATGCAGTACTACACCGTGATGCAGTACCACACCCTGATGCAGTACTACACCGTGATGCAGTACCACACCATGATGCAGTACCATACCGTGATGCAGTACGACACCGTGATGCAGTACCACGCCCTGATGCAGTACTACGCCGTGATGCAGTACTACCCCCTGATGCAGTACTACACCGTGATGCAGTACTACACCGTGATGCAGTACTACGCCCTGATGCAGTACTACACCGTGATGCAGTACTACACCGTGATGCAGTACTACACCGTGATGCAGTACTACACCGTGATGCAGTACCACACCTTGATGCAGTACCACACCGTGATGCAGTACCATACCGTGATGCAGTACCATACGTGATGCAGTACTACACCGTGATGCAGTACTACACCGTGATGCAGTACCACGCCCTGATGCAGTACTACACCGTGATGCAGTACTACACCGTGATGCAGTACTACACCGTGGTGCAGTACCACACCGTGATGCAGTACCACATCGTGATGCAGTACCACGCCCTGATGCAGTACTACACCGTGATGCAGTACCACACCCTGATGCAGTACTACACCGTGATGCAGTACCACACCATGATGCAGTACCACACCGTGATGCAGTACGACACCGTGATGCAGTACCACGCCCTGATGCAGTACTACACCGTGATGCAGTACTACGCCCTGATGCAGTACTACACCGTGATGCAGTACCACGCCCTGATGCAGTACTACACCGTGATGCAGTACTACACCGTGATACAGTACTACACCGTGATGCGGTACTACACCGTGATGGAGTACCATGCCCTGATGCAGTACCACACCCTGATGCAGTACCACACCCTGGTGCAGTACTACACCGTGATGCAGTACCACACCGTGATGCAGTACTACACTGTGATGCAGTACCATACCGTCATGCAGTACTACACCGTGATGCAGTACCACACCGTGATGCAGGACTACACCGTGATGCAGTACTACACTGTGATGCAGTACCACACCGTGATGCAGTACCACACCGTGATGCAGTACCACGCCCTGATGCAGTACTACACCGTGATGCAGTACTACACCGTGATGCAGTACCACACCGTGATGCAGTACCACACCGTGATGCAGTACCACGCCCTGATGCAGTACCACACCGTGATGCAGTACCACACCCTGATGCAGTACTACACCATGATGCAGTACCACACCATGATGTAGTACTACACCGTGATGCAGTACGACACCGTGATGCAGTACTACACTGTGATGCAGTACCACACCGTGATGCAGTACCACACCCTGATGCAATACTACACCGTGATGCAGTACCACACCGTGATGCAGTGACACGCCCTGATGCAGTACCACACCTTGATGCAGTACCACACCGTGATGCAGTACCATACCGTGATGCAGTACTACACCGTGATGCAGTACTCCACCGTGATGCAGTACCACACCGTGATGCAGTGACACGCCCTGATGCAGTACCACACCCTGGTGCAGTACTACACCGTGATGCAGTACCACACCGTGATGCAGTACTACACCCTGATGCAGTACCACACCCTGGTGCAGTACTACACCGTGATGCAGTACCACACCGTGATGCAGTACTACACTGTGATGCAGTACCATACCGCCATGCAGTACTACACCGTGATGCAGTACCATACCGTGATGCAGTACTACACCATGATGCAGTACCACACCGTGATGCAGTACCACTCCCTGATGCAGTACTACACCGTGATGCAGTACCACGCCCTGATGCAGTACTACACCGTGATGCAGTACTACACCGTGATGCAGTACTACACCATGATGTAGTACTACACCATGATGCAGTACGACACCGTGATGCAGTACCACACCATGATGCAGTACCACACCCTGATGCAGTACTACAGTGACGCAGTACTACACCGTGATGCAGTACTACACCGTGATGCAGTACCACGCCCTGATGCAGTACCACACCCTGATGCAGTACCACACCCTGGTGCAGTACTACACCGTGATGCAGTACCACACCGTGATGCAGTACCATGCCCCGAAGCGGTACTACACCGTGATGCAGTACTACACCGTGATGTAGTACTACACCGTGATGCAGTACTATACCGTGATGCAGTACTACACCGTGATGCAGTACCACACCGTGTTGCAGTACCACACCGTGATGCAGTACCACACCCTGATGCAATACTACACCGTGATGCAGTACCACACCCTGATGCAGTACCACACTGTGATGCAGTACCACACCCTGATGCAGTACCACACCGTGATGCAGTACCACACCGTGATGCAGTACCACGCCCTGATGCAGTACCACACCGTGATGCAGTACCACACCATGATGCAGTACCACACCATGATGCAGTACTACACCGTGATGCAGTACCATACGTGATGCAGTACTACACCGTGATCCAGTACGACACCGTGATGCAGTACTATGCCGTGATGCAGTACTACGCCCTGATGCAGTACTACACCGTGATTGTGTACTACACCGTGATGCAGTACTACACCGTGATGCAGTACCACACCCTGATGCAGTACTACACCGTGATGCAGTACCACACCATGATGCAGTACCATACCGTGATGCAGTACGACACCGTGATGCAGTACCACGCCCTGATGCAGTACTACGCCGTGATGCAGTACTACGCCCTGATGCAGTACTACACCGTGATGCAGTACTACACCGTGATGCAGTACTACGCCCTGATGCAGTACTACACCGTGATGCAGTACTACACCGTGATGCAGTACTACACCGTGATGCAGTACTACACCGTGATGCAGTACCACACCTTGATGCAGTACCACACCGTGATGCAGTACCATACCGTGATGCAGCACTACACCGTGATGCAGTACCATACGTGATGCAGTACTACACCGTGATGCAGTACTACACCGTGATGCAGTACCACGCCCTGATGCAGTACTACACCGTGATGCAGTACTACACCGTGGTGCAGTACCACACCGTGATGCAGTACCACACCGTGATGCAGTACCACGCCCTGATGCAGTACTACACCGTGATGCAGTACCACACCCTGATGCAGTACTACACCGTGATGCAGTACCACACCATGATGCAGTACCACACCGTGATGCAGTACGACACCGTGATGCAGTACCACGCCCTGATGCAGTACTACACCGTGATGCAGTACTACGCCCTGATGCAGTACTACACCGTGATGCAGTACCACGCCCTGATGCAGTACTAAACCGTGATGCAGTACTACACCGTGATACAGTACTACACCGTGATGCAGTACTACACCGTGATGGAGTACCATGCCCTGATGCAGTACCACACCCTGATGCAGTACCACACCCTGGTGCAGTACTACACCGTGATGCAGTACCACACCGTGATGCAGTACTACACTGTGATGCAGTACCATACCGTCATGCAGTACTACACCGTGATGCAGTACCACACCGTGATGCAGGACTACACCGTGATGCAGTACCACACCGTGATGCAGTACCACACCGTGATGCAGTACCACGCCCTGATGCAGTACTACACCGTGATGCAGTACTACACCGTGATGCAGTACCACACCGTGATGCAGTACCACACCGTGGTGCAGTACCACACCGTGATGCAGTACCACACCGTGATGCAGTACCACACCCTGATGCAGTACTACACCATGATGCAGTACCACACCATGATGCAGTACTACGCCGTGATGCAGTACTACGCCCTGATGCAGTACTACACCGTGATGCAGTACTACACTGTGATGCAGTACCATACCGTGATGCAGTACTACACCGTGATGCAGTACCACACCCTGATGCAGTACTACACCGTGATGCAGTACCACGCCCTGATGCAGTACTACGCCGTGTGGCAGTACTACGCCCTGATGCAGTACTACACCGTGATGCAGTACTACACTGTGATGCAGTACCATACCGTGATGCAGTACTACACCGTGATGCAGTACTCCACCGTGATGCAGTACCACACCCTGATGCAGTACCACACCGTGATGCAGTACTACACCGTGATGCAGTACCACACCGTGATGCAGTACCACACCGTGATGCAGTACCACACCGTGATGCAGTACTACACCGTGATGCAGTACCACGCCCTGATGCAGTACTACACCGTGATGCAGTACCACACCGTGACGCAGTACCACACCCTGATGCAGTACTCCACCGTGATGCAGTACCACACCGTGATGCAGTACCACACCCTGATGCAGTACTACACCGTGATGCAGTACCATACCGTGATGCAGTACCACACCCTGATGCAGTACCACACCATGATGCAGTACCATACCGTGATGCAGTACGACACCGTGATGCAGTACCACGCCCTGATGCAGTACTACACCATGATGCAGTACCACGCCTTGATGCAGTACTACACCGTGATGCAGTACTACACCCTGATGCAGTACTACGCCGTGATGTAGTACTACACCGTGATGCAGTACTACACCGTGATGGAGTACCACGCCCTGATGCAGTACCACACCCTGGTGCAGTACTACACCGTGATGCAGTACCACATCGTGATGCAGTACTACACTGTGATGCAGTACTACACTGTGATGCAGTACCATACCGCCATGCAGTACTACACCGTGATGCAGTACCACACCGTGATGCAGGACTACACCGTGATGCAGTACTACACTGTGATGCAGTACCACACCCTGATGCAGTACTACACCGTGATGCAGTACCATACCGTGATGCAGTACGACACCGTGATGCAGTACCACGCCCTGATGCAGTACTACACCGTGATGCAGTACTACACCGTGATGCAGTACCACACCCTGATGCAGTACTACACCGTGATGCAGTACCACACCATGATGCAGTACCATACCGTGATGCAGTACGACACCGTGATGCAGTACCACGCCCTGATGCAGTACTACGCCGTGATGCAGTACCACGCCCTGATGCAGTACTACACCGTGATGCAGTACTACACCGTGATGCAGTACTACACCGTGATGCAGTACTACACCGTGATGGAGTACCACGCCCTGATGCAGTACCACACCCTGGTGCAGTACCACACCCTGGTGCAGTACTACACCGTGATGCAGTACCACACCGTGATGCAGTACTACACCGTGATGCAGTACCATACCGTCATGCAGTACTACACCGTGATGCAGTACCACACCGTGATGCAGGACTACACCGTGATGCAGTACCACGCCCTGATGCAGTACCATACCGTGATGCAGTACGACACCGTGATGCAGTACCACGCCCTGATGCAGTACTACACCGTGATGCAGTACTACGCCCTGATGCAGTACTACGCCCTGATGCAGTACTACACCGTGATGCAGTACTACACCGTGATGCAGTACCACACCATGATGCAGTACCACACCTTGATGCAGTACCACACCGTGATGCAGTACCATACCGTGATGCAGTACCACACCGAGATGCAGTACCACACCATGATGCAGTACCATACCGTGATGCAGTACCACACCGAGATGCAGTACCACGCCCTGATGCAGTACTACACCGTGATGCAGTACCACGCCCTGATGCAGTACTACACCGTGATGCAGTACTACACCGTGATGCAGTACTACACCGTGATGCAGTACTACACCGTGATGGAGTACCACGCCCTGATGCAGTACCACACCCTGATGCAGTACCACACCCTGGTGCAGTACTACACCGTGATGCAGTACCACACCGTGATGCAGTACTACACCGTGATGCAGTACCATACCGTCATGCAGTACTACACCGTGATGCAGTACCACACCGTGATGCAGGACTACACCGTGATGCAGTACTACACCGTGATGCAGTACCACACCATGATGCAGTACCATACCGTGATCCAGTACGACACCGTGATGCAGTACCACGCCCTGATGCAGTACTATGCCGTGATGCAGTACTACGCCCTGATGCAGTACTACACCGTGATTGTGTACTACACCGTGATGCAGTACTACACCGTGATGCAGTACCACACCCTGATGCAGTACTACACCGTGATGCAGTACCACACCATGATGCAGTACTACACCGTGATGCAGTACTACACCGTGATGCAGTACCACACCATGATGCAGTACCACACCATGATGCAGTACCGTGATGCAGTGACACGCCCTGATGCAGTACCACACCGTGATGCAGTACCATACCGTGATGCAGTACGACACCGTGATGCAGTACCACGCCCTGATGCAGTACTACGCCGTGATGCAGTACTACGCCCTGATGCAGTACTACACCGTGATGCAGTACTACACCCTGATGCAGTACTACACCCTGATGCAGTACCACACCGTGATGCAGTACTACACCGTAATGCAGTACTACACATGATGCAGTACCACACCCTGATGCAGTACCACACCGTGATGCAGTACTACATCCTGATGTAGTACCACACCGTGATGCAGTACCACACCGTGATGCAGTACTACACCCTGATGTAGTACTACACCCTGATGCAGTACCACACCGTGATGCAGTACTACACCGTAATGCAGTACTACACATGATGCAGTACCACACCCTGATGCAGTACCACACCGTGATGCAGTACTACACCCTGATGTAGTACCACACCGTGATGCAGTACCACACCGTGATGCAGTACTACACCCTGATGCAGTACCCAGGATGCTCTCCAGGGGGCTCTGTAGAAGGCCACCAGCAGCTTCTCCTCCAGGTGGTTCCTCCTGAGCACCCTCAGGAAGTGGAGTTGCTGCTGGGCCTTCTTCACCACCGCCGTGGTGTTAGCAGACCAGGACAGGTCGTCGGTGATGTGGACCCCAGGAACCTGAATGAGGGGACCCCCTCCACGCAGCCCCCCATGATGGTCAGTGGACCCTCTCCACGCAGCCCCCCATGATGGTCAGTGGAGCCTCTCCACGCAGCCCCCCATGATGGTCAGTGGAGCCGGGTCAGTGGACCCCCTCCACGCAGCCCCCCATGATGGTCAGTGGACCCCCTCCACGCAGCCCCCCATGATGGTCAGTGGACCCTCTCCACGCAGCCCCCCATGGTGGTCAGTGGAGCCGGGTCTGGGCTGCGCTACGGAGGTCCATGATGAGTTCTTTAGTTTTCGTGGTGTTCAATGAAAGGTTCTTCACCGAGCACCACGCCACCAGTTTACCAACCTCATCTCTGTAGGCCGACTCGTCTCCGCCCGAGATGAGCCCGACCACGGTGGTGTCATCGGCAAACTTGGGGGTTCACAGACTAGGTGGTTTCTCGGTGAAGTCGTGCTACATGTAACAGTAATGACTAAGTTACCAAAAACATACAAGTACACACACATGACAAAACAGCAGCAGCAGGAGTGGATACACAGATGTGTATTAGCAGCAGTAACGTGACGTCGGAAGGGGAGCGATTTCTTCCAGACGTGCTTCAGGAGGTGATTCCAGAGACCCAACCTGGATGGTTTATGTCACCGTTTTGGGTTCAGGGCCCAAAGTGAGTTTCAGATGGGAGGAGGCCGCGCGGCACACAGGCTGCGTCTCGACGTACGACCTGCAGGACAAATGTTTGCTTCTGTGGCCTTCGGCCAAACCACAATACGAGCTGCTTTGAACAGATTACTTGTCTGCATTATAGGATAGGCTTCAAAAAGCATTGCTTCTGCCTATTCCTCTTTTGGTTGTAATGTATGTTTAGTTTTGTTTAAGTTGTATTTATTAATTTTTTTGTCTCAATCTGACAACCAAAAAAATAAATAAAATAAAAATAAAAATCATCATCATCATCATCATGTCCGGACTTAGGGGTGGGAAACGATCTAATATGCTGTCTGTGTGTGTGTGTGTGTGAGTGTGTGTGTCTGTGTGTGTGTGTGAGTGTGTGAAAGAGACCTGACAGCAGGAGGGCAGTTTGGGGATGACTTCCTGTAGTATGTGCTCGAGTACTGCGAAAGAACATAAACGAGTACATTTGTCTAATGATATATAATAAATGTAATATAAAAATTATTATAATAACATTATGGATGAGCTGAAGTTAAAATAAGTCAGATACTTGTATTAACACTAGGATGAAAGACTAATTGTTTATCTGTAGATTTAACTAGAGTTAAAGTAGAAACCTGCTCGGCTGACAAATAAAAGTTTTACAACCAAATTTTGAATCATTTTGTTAAATAAATGCTAAATATAGGCAGGAAGGAGGCGAGCGTGGAGCCCCGCCCCCGCAGCGAGGAGACGGTGTGCCAGGGCTCCTGGATTGCATCACACTATTCAATAAAATAAAACGCACAATGAGAAGTTTAAAGCAAATCATATCTGAATCTAATCTCTGTGCGCCCCCTCGTAGCTCCGCCCCTGCTTCCTGGTCTATCTGTCCCTACAGCAGAGACACAATCAGCTCAAGGACTGAAGTACTTCCATCACGACTGTTTGGAAACGTCGTCAGTAGCTGATCATCGGTCGATTGATTTCAGACCACAACAAAGCTCAGACTCAGGGATGCTTGTATCGAGCTCTATGTGAGCTAAGCTACTCCTGAGAAACATCGTAAGTACCTCTACTGCACTCATGGTGGCATGACGCGTACCGTTAATACTCTAGAATCACGCAGCAGACAGTACCGGCAAGTAGAATTTATTCCCACTGTTGAGACAGAACGCTAATGGAGTGGATATAAAAAGTCAGTCAGCTGAGGGTCCTCTCAGCATCACAGCTGGACCCCGGCCGGAGGCGTGGCACCACCAGCGGCGCCTGTGGAAGCTCATTTGCGCTGAACTTGTGTGAAGGAGGGGGGCGGCTGGACGGGCTTCTTGCGTGAGTCTGGGGAGACTCTCTGGAACGCAACGGGCAGAAGCTGGTTCCGTTTGATGATCTGCAGGGCCAGCTGGGTGTTTCCTGAGGAGGCGGAGCCAGAGGATCAGCCGTTAAAGAAGGTTCATCAATGATTCACTTATTCAACAGGTCTGAGAAACTCACTTGATCTTTTTACAGTTATTGGCCGTTGGAGGCAGATTTCATGAGTTAAAAAGTTAAAAGTGTTTGTCACCTATAAACAAGACCTTTCCATCAGCAACATTCATTCATCCCGTCGCCACGGCGTCACCACACTGTGGCTGAACATTTCTTAATTAAGCCCAAAGAAGAGATCTGTGTGTCTGGTGGAGAGCTGACCATTCTGCAGCTCCAGGTAGACGCCCAGCAGGATGGCCTCCGGGGGAACGTCCTTGGTGCTCAGCATGCAGGCTGCCTGTCAGAGGGAGACGCTGGTGAAGGAAGCGCACCCAATGCCAGCCGGGACCTTTAGACAGGCAGCCGGGCCACATCCAATCGTTTGCTCAGAGCTCATTTGGTTAGAAGGGAATTCGATGAAAACAATAAGTCCTTGTGAAGAGGACTTATTGTTATTATTGTTATTATTGTTATTATTGTTATTATTGTTATTGTTATCCTACGTCGATCCACGAATAACGTACGAAGGGAAACAAGACCGGAAGGGCTGTTTAGAAACGCTCCTCTGAGACATGCTACTGTTTACTGTACTAGTACTGTAATACATGCTACAGTTTACTGTACCAGTACTGTAATACATGCTACTGTTTACTGTACCAGTACTGTAATACATGCTACTGTTTACTGTACTAGTACTGTAATACATGCTACTGTTTACTGTACCAGTACTGTAATACATGCTACAGTTTACTGTACCAGTACTGTAATACATGCTACTGTTTACTGTACTAGTACTGTAATACATGCTACAGTTTACTGTACCAGTACTGTAATACATGCTACTGTTTACTGTACTAGTACTGTAATACATGCTACTGTTTACTGTACTAGTACTGTAATACATGCTACAGTTTACTGTACCAGTACTGTAATACATGCTACTGTTTACTGTACTAGTACTGTAATACATGCTACAGTTTACTGTACCAGTACTGTAATACATGCTACAGTTTACTGTACTAGTACTGTAATACATGCTACAGTTTACTGTACCAGTACTGTAATACATGCTACTGTTTACTGTACTAGTACTGTAATACATGCTACAGTTTACTGTACCAGTACTGTAATACATGCTACTGTTTACTGTACTAGTACTGTAATACATGCTACAGTTTACTGTACCAGTACTGTAATACATGCTACAGTTTACTGTACTAGTACTGTAATACATGCTACAGTTTACTGTACTAGTACTGTAATACATGCTACAGTTTACTGTACCAGTACTGTAATACATGCTACTGTTTACTGTACTAGTACTGTAATACATGCTACAGTTTACTGTACCAGTACTGTAATACATGCTACTGTTTACTGTACTAGTACTGTAATACATGCTACAGTTTACTGTACTAGTACTGTAATACATGCTACAGTTTACTGTACCAGTACTGTAATACATGCTACTGTTTACTGTACCAGTACTGTAATACATGCTACAGTTTACTGTACCAGTACTGTAATACATGCTACTGTTTACTGTACTAGTACTGTAATACATGCTACTGTTTACTGTACTAGTACTGTAATACATGCTACAGTTTACTGTACTAGTACTGTAATACATGCTACTGTTTACTGTACTAGTACTGTAATACATGCTACAGTTTACTGTACCAGTACTGTAATACATGCTACAGTTTACTGTACTAGTACTGTAATACATGCTACAGTTTACTGTACCAGTACTGTAATACATGCTACAGTTTACTGTACTAGTACTGTAATACATGCTACAGTTTACTGTACCAGTACTGTAATACATGCTACTGTTTACTGTACTAGTACTGTAATACATGCTACAGTTTACTGTACCAGTACTGTAATACATGCTACTGTTTACTGTACTAGTACTGTAATACATGCTACAGTTTACTGTACCAGTACTGTAATACATGCTACAGTTTACTGTACTAGTACTGTAATACATGCTACAGTTTACTGTACTAGTACTGTAATACATGCTACAGTTTACTGTACCAGTACTGTAATACATGCTACAGTTTACTGTACTAGTACTGTAATACATGCTACAGTTTACTGTACCAGTACTGTAATACATGCTACAGTTTACTGTACTAGTACTGTAATACATGCTACAGTTTACTGTACCAGTACTGTAATACATGCTACTGTTTACTGTACCAGTACTGTAATACATGCTACAGTTTACTGTACCAGTACTGTAATACATGCTACTGTTTACTGTACTAGTACTGTAATACATGCTACAGTTTACTGTACTAGTACTGTAATACATGCTACAGTTTACTGTACTAGTACTGTAATACATGCTACTGTTTACTGTACTAGTACTGTAATACATGCTACAGTTTACTGTACCAGTACTGTAATACATGCTACTGTAATACATGCTACAGTTGACTGTACCAGTACTGTAATACATGCTACAGTTGACTGTACTAGTACTGTAATACATGCTACTGTTTACTGTACTAGTACTGTAATACATGCTACTGTTTACTGTACCAGTACTGTAATACATGCTACAGTTGACTGTACCAGTACTGTAATACATGCTACAGTTGACTGTACTAGTACTGTAATACATGCTACTGTTTACTGTACTAGTACTGTAATACATGCTACTGTTTACTGTACCAGTACTGTAATACATGCTACAGTTGACTGTACTTGTACTGTAATACATGCTACTGTTTACTGTACCAGTACTGTAATACATGCTACTGTTTACTGTACTTGTACTGTAATACATGCTACTGTTTACTGTACTAGTACTGTAATACATGCTACAGTTGACTGTACCAGTACTGTAATACATGCTACTGTTTACTGTACCAGTACTGTAATACATGCTACAGTTTACTGTACTAGTACTGTAATACATGCTACAGTTTACTGTACTAGTACTGTAATACATGCTACAGTTTACTGTACTAGTACTGTAATACATGCTACTGTTTACTGTACTAGTACTGTAATACATGCTACAGTTTACTGTACCAGTACTGTAATACATGCTACAGTTTACTGTACCAGTACTGTAATACATGCTACTGTTTACTGTACTAGTACTGTAATACATGCTACAGTTGACTGTACCAGTACTGTAATACATGCTACAGTTGACTGTACTAGTACTGTAATACATGCTACTGTTTACTGTACTAGTACTGTAATACATGCTACTGTTTACTGTACCAGTACTGTAATGCATGCTACTGTTTGACTGTACTTGTACTGTAATACATGCTACAGTTGACTGTACTTGTACTGTAATACATGCTACTGTTTACTGTACCAGTACTGTAATACATGCTACAGTTGTTTGTACTTGTACTGTAATACATGCTACTGTTTACTGTACTAGTACTGTAATACATGCTACAGTTGACTGTACTAGTACTGTAATACATGCTACTGTTTACTGTACTTGTACTGTAATACGTGCTACAGTTTACTGTACTAGTACTGTAATACGTGCTACAGTTGACTGTACTAGTACTGTAATACATGCTACAGTTGACTGTACTAGTACTGTAATACATGCTACTGTTTGACTGTACCTGTACTGTAATACATGCTACAGTTGACTGTACCAGTACTGTAATACATGCTACAGTTGACTGTACCAGTACTGTAATACATGCTACTGTGCGACTGTACTTGTACTGTAATACATGCTACAGTTGACTGTACCAGTACTGTAATACATGCTACAGTTGACTGTACTAGTACTGTAATACATGCTACTGTTTACTGTACTAGTACTGTAATACATGCTACAGTTGACTGTACTAGTACTGTAATACATGCTACTGTTTACTGTACTAGTACTGTAATACATGCTACAGTTGACTGTACTTGTACTGTAATACATGCTACAGTTGACTGTACTAGTACTGTAACACATGCTACAGTTTACTGTACTTGTACTGTAATACATGCTACAGTTGACTGTACTAGTACTGTAATACATGCTACTGTTGACTGTACTAGTACTGTAATACATGCTACAGTTGACTGTACTAGTACTGTAATACATGCTACTGTTTACTGTACTAGTACTGTAATACATGCTAGTTTACTGTACTTGTACTGTAATACATGCTACAGTTGACTGTACTTGTACTGTAATACATGCTACAGTTGACTGTACTAGTACTGTAATACATGCTACGGTTGACTGTACTAGTACTGTAATACATGCTACTGTTGACTGTACTTGTACTGTAATACATGCTACAGTTGACTGTACTTGTACTGTAATACATGCTACAGTTGACTGTACTTGTACTGTAATGCATGCTACTGTTTACTGTACTAGTACTGTAATAGATGCTACAGTTTACTGTACCAGTACTGTAATACATGCTACTGTTTACTGTACTAGTACTGTAATACATGCTACTGTTTACTGTACTTGTACTGTAATACATGCTACAGTTGACTGTACTAGTACTGTAATACATGCTACTGTTTACTGTACTTGTACTGTAATACATGCTACAGTTTACTGTACCAGTACTGTAATACATGCTACTGTTTACTGTACTAGTACTGTAATACATGCTACTGTTTACTGTACTTGTACTGTAATACATGCTACAGTTGACTGTACTTGTACTGTAATACATGCTACTGTTGACACATCTCACAACATATGAATAAGGAAAAACATCACAATAAAATAATGACAGGCGTTTGCTTTGGCCTGCGGTGTGAAATTCACCATTCGCCGTAACGATATCTGGCGCCATCTAGCGTTCTGAATGGGTATAATGTCTAGACCCCGAATATTATAAGTCCCCACTTTTTCCAGCCTAATTTCAATGCAAAAGACAGCGTGTTATAATCGGGCCAATACGGTACACTTTAATCTCGTAGGGCAAGAAAAGCATGTTCCCTGACACCGCCCCACTATGAGAACCACTGGGTTAGAGGAACCGGGATCTCGTTACACAAGTCCTACCTGATGGAGGCACTTGCGAGCTTTGTCGTACTCGCTCCTCAAGCAGTAGGCACTGCCCAAGTTGAAGAGCATCATTGTCCGAGCTGATGTGACACTGCTGGGGTAACACGTGAGAGCGTGCCTCCCTGCTGGAAACACGGGAATGGGTTTGTGAATACCAGACCTTTCCTGGACTGCAATGACCAGCGACACCCCCGTTGAGCTTCAGTTCAACTCACAAGACTCAACAGGCTCATCTCCTTTGTCAGACCCTGTTGGGCAAAACAAAGCAACCATTGACAAAACAAGACCAAAGCCCACACCAGGCGGTCGCAAGCGGAGCGTCCGTACCTTGGTCTTGCTCGTTGGTCAACACTCCAACCGACACGTCGCTTACATTCTCTGGGTTGAGGTGAGCGATGGCGTCTGATATCCTGTCCAATGAGATCAGGGCTTCGGCAGCGTAGAGGTGACCCAGAAACCTGAACACAGACCTCTCAGTGACTGCGTGCAGACAAGGTCCACCTGACCGTGGGTCAGCCTGCACCTACTTGAGGGATCCGGACAGCTTGGTTTGATGGAGCAGCTTCTCTGCGTGATTTAAAGCCATCAAATTGTCTCCCAGTGCCAACGCCACATACGCACTGCAGGCCAAGATGGAGCACCTGCAGAGCAGTCACATGACCGGTTAGTGCAACGCACGGATTGCTGCTTCTCCAGCTACCATTGAACTGAGCGAGAGAGAAAGAGAAAGGGCATTCCAGGAGACGTCTTCTGACCTCAGGTTCTCTACCTCCTGCTTTCGGAGAGGAGATGATGGAGCTGCAGACAAAAACTTATCGGCCTCCTGCCCTTTCCCACTACAAGAACACACAAAACACAACTTCAGAACTTATACTGTATCAACTGTATATTGAGGTACAATGTTTACTTTAGACACATTTATTGAATCCAGCAAAGACAAGTCTTCCATCTCTTAGAAACTTTACGTTTGGAGGGCGGCCGTGGCTCAGTTGGTCGTCCAGTCATCAGTAGGTCAGTGGTTCGAGTCCCAGCTCTGACTGTCTATATGTCAAAGTGTCCTTGTCCCAAATTGAACCAGTGGGTCTGGCAGCTTGCCTTGCATGGGAGCAGAAACCCACTGGAGTGTGAATGGGTGAATAAAAGCGCGTTGGGCACGGCGAAGGTGCAGCAGATTTACCGTCTAATGGCAAACTGTGGCGACGCACACGCCATCTGACACGTGAAGCAACGTACTCGTAGAGCAGGGGTCGGGAACCTATGGCTCGCGAGCCATATATGGCTCTTTTGATGATCGCATATGGCTCGCGCTCAGATAAAAAATAAATAAAAAGTTTTGTCGTGTGTCGTGTTTTTTGTTGTGAGTAACTTGTTCGCTTTGTCTGGATCTTATGTTCCGTTTTCTTTGCGGCACCAGCCGGTCGCCGTCTGTTAGTAGAGCTTGTGTTGCATTTTATTGTGAAAAATCACAGAGCGGAAGCACGCTGTCACGGTTACGCCCTGAGCCTGGGCTGCCACTTTAAAAGTAGGCCGTCATCCCGCCATTAGGGGTGGGCGTGGCCAGCTGTGTGCACGGTGGCAGAGTGGACTTTGTTTGGCTCCACCTTAATTCCAGATTACTACTATTTTAATGTATTCTTACCTGGGACCTTCTTTTGGAATAAACGTGTGAAAAAGACGGGGCCCTGCGTTTGCTTCAAGAGGGCATCACTTGCTTTTTGGTTTTCTCTCGGCTGTGTATTATTACGTTGGGCTCCAGCCCCCCCTCGTCCTGTGTGCAGCTCCAGGTGTAAATGATCAATTCAACCATCGCACCGTCTCTGTTCTCTGCTTTCTGGGCTCCGCTCACGTTAGTCCGTAACGTTCAGAGGCTTATTATACTAGTTTATTACCTGCTTACCGCTTATACTGACATTTAGTTGAATCCGCGCTTAAAATATATTATATGGCTCTCACTGAAATAAATGTCCAAATATTTTGCTTTCATGGCTCTCTTAGTCAAAAAGGTTCCCGACCCCTGTCGTAGGGCGTACTACAAAGAAAGCAACCGATTCGGCAGTGGAAGAAGATGATGATGATGGTGAAGTCATGCAGGCGAGGACCCGAGCGCTGCCGAACGTCGGAGGGTTCAGCAGTGGAAGTGCGTTCCTACGGCATAGAGGAAGTGCGTTCCTTCGGCATAGAGGAAGTGCGTTCCTTCGGCATAGAGGAAGTGCGTTCCTACGGCATAGAGGAAGTGCGTTCCTTCGGCATAGAGGAAGTGCGTTCCTTCGGCATAGAGGAAGTGCGTTCCTACGGCATATAGCAGGGCTGGGCAAACTTTTTGACTCGCGGGCCACAATAGGTTCTAAAATTTGACAGAGGGGCCGGACCAGGAACAGATGGATGGAGTGTTTGTGTGAGCTAATATAAATGACACATGAAAGCTATTGCATTAAAGGATTTGGCCTTTTACAGGTAGCATTACAGGGAAAAGGTCAAATGAATGAGGTTTAATTATAATACAATTTTATTTAATGTAATATAATTTGGACAAGTTTGGCGGGCCGGATTAAAAAGACCAACGGGCCGCATATGGCCCCCGGGCCTGGGTTTGCCCATGCCTGGCATAGAGGAAGTGCGTTCCTTCGGCATAGAGGAAGTGCGTTCCTACGGCATAGAGGAAGTGCGTTCCTACGGCATAGAGGAAGTGCGTTCCTTCGGCATAGAGGAAGTGCGTTCCTTCGGCATAGAGGAAGTGCGTTCCTACGGCATAGAGGAAGTGCGTTCCTCCGGCATAGAGGAAGTGCGTTCCTACGGCATAGAGGAAGTGCGTTCCTACGGCATAGAGGAAGTGCGTTCCTACGGCATAGAGGAAGTGCGTTCCTACGGCATAGAGGAAGTGCGTTCCTACGGCATAGAGGAAGTGCGTTCCTACGGCATAGAGGAAGTGCGTTCCTTCGGCATAGAGGAAGTGCGTTCCTACGGCATAGAGGAAGTGCGTTCCTACGGCATAGAGGAAGTGCGTTCCTACGGCACAGAGGAAGTGCGTTCCTACGGCACAGAGGACGTGCGTTCCTACGGCACAGAGGACGTGCGTTCCTACGGCACAGAGGAAGTGCGTTCCTACGGCACAGAGGAAGTGCGTTCCTACGGCACAGAGGAAGTGCGTTCCTACGGCACAGAGGACGTGCGTTCCTACGGCACAGAGGACGTGCGTTCCTACGGCATAGAGGAAGTGCGTTCCTACGGCACAGAGGACGTGCGTTCCTACGGCACAGAGGAAGTGCGTTCCTACGGCACAGAGGAAGTGCGTTCCTACGGCACAGAGGAAGTGCGTTCCTACGGCACAGAGGAAGTGCGTTCCTACAGCACAGAGGACGTGCGTTCCTACAGCACAGAGGACGTGCGTTCCTACAGCACAGAGGACGTGCGTTCCTACAGCACAGAGGACGTGCGTTCCTACGGCACAGAGGACGTGCGTTCCTACGGCACAGAGGAAGTGCGTTCCTACAGCACAGAGGACGTGCGTTCCTACGGCACAGAGGACGTGCGTTCCTACGGCATAGAGGAAGTGCGTTCCTACAGCATAGAGGAAGTGCGTTCCTACAGCACAGAGGACGTGCGTTCCTACAGCACAGAGGAAGTGCGTTCCTACAGCACAGAGGACGTGCGTTCCTACAGCACAGAGGAAGTGCGTTCCTACAGCATAGAGGAAGTGCGTTCCTACAGCATAGAGGAAGTGCGTTCCTACAGCATAGAGGAAGTGCGTTCCTACAGCATAGAGGAAGTGCGTTCCTACGGCATAGAGGAAGTGCGTTCCTACGGCACAGAGGACGTGCGTTCCTACAGCACAGAGGACGTGCGTTCCTACAGCACAGAGGACGTGCGTTCCTACAGCACAGAGGACGTGCGTTCCTACGGCATAGAGGAAGTGCGTTCCTACGGCACAGAGGACGTGCGTTCCTACGGCACAGAGGACGTGCGTTCCTACGGCACAGAGGACGTGCGTTCCTACAGCACAGAGGAAGTGCGTTCCTACGGCACAGAGGACGTGCGTTCCTACGGCACAGAGGACGTGCGTTCCTACAGCACAGAGGACGTGCGTTCCTACGGCACAGAGGACGTGCGTTCCTACGGCACAGAGGACGTGCGTTCCTACAGCACAGAGGACGTGCGTTCCTACAGCACAGAGGACGTGCGTTCCTACAGCAGAGGACGTGCGTTCCTACGGCATAGAGGAAGTGCGTTCCTACAGCACAGAGGACGTGCGTTCCTACAGCACAGAGGACGTGCGTTCCTACAGCACAGAGGACGTGCGTTCCTACAGCACAGAGGAAGTGCGTTCCTACAGCATAGAGGAAGTGCGTTCCTACAGCACAGAGGACGTGCGTTCCTACAGCACAGAGGACGTGCGTTCCTACAGCATAGAGGAAGTGCGTTCCTACAGCATAGAGGAAGTGCGTTCCTACAGCACAGAGGAAGTGCGTTCCTACAGCATAGAGGAAGTGCGTTCCTACGGCACAGAGGAAGTGCGTTCCTACAGCATAGAGGAAGTGCGTTCCTACAGCACAGAGGAAGTGCGTTCCTACAGCATAGAGGAAGTGCGTTCCTACGGCACAGAGGAAGTGCGTTCCTACGGCACAGAGGACGTGCGTTCCTACGGCACAGAGGACGTGCGTTCCTACAGCACAGAGGAAGTGCGTTCCTACGGCATAGAGGACGTGCGTTCCTACAGCACAGAGGACGTGCGTTCCTACAGCACAGAGGACGTGCGTTCCTACAGCACAGAGGACGTGCGTTCCTACAGCACAGAGGAAGTGCGTTCCTACGGCACAGAGGAAGTGCGTTCCTACGGCACAGAGGAAGTGCGTTCCTACAGCACAGAGGAAGTGCGTTCCTACAGCACAGAGGACGTGCGTTCCTACGGCACAGAGGACGTGCGTTCCTACAGCACAGAGGAAGTGCGTTCCTACAGCACAGAGGAAGTGCGTTCCTACAGCACAGAGGACGTGCGTTCCTACAGCACAGAGGACGTGCGTTCCTACAGCACAGAGGACGTGCGTTCCTACAGCACAGAGGAAGTGCGTTCCTACGGCACAGAGGAAGTGCGTTCCTACGGCACAGAGGAAGTGCGTTCCTACAGCACAGAGGAAGTGCGTTCCTACGGCACAGAGGAAGTGCGTTCCTACGGCACAGAGGACGTGCGTTCCTACAGCACAGAGGACGTGCGTTCCTACAGCACAGAGGACGTGCGTTCCTACAGCACAGAGGACGTGCGTTCCTACAGCACAGAGGAAGTGCGTTCCTACAGCACAGAGGACGTGCGTTCCTACAGCACAGAGGACGTGCGTTCCTACAGCACAGAGGACGTGCGTTCCTACAGCACAGAGGACGTGCGTTCCTACAGCACAGAGGAAGTGCGTTCCTACGGCACAGAGGAAGTGCGTTCCTACGGCACAGAGGACGTGCGTTCCTACAGCACAGAGGAAGTGCGTTCCTTCGGCATAGAGGAAGTGCGTTCCTACGGCACAGAGGAAGTGCGTTCCTACGGCACAGAGGAAGTGCGTTCCTACAGCACAGAGGACGTGCGTTCCTACAGCACAGAGGACGTGCGTTCCTACAGCACAGAGGACGTGCGTTCCTACAGCACAGAGGACGTGCGTTCCTACAGCACAGAGGACGTGCGTTCCTACACTTGGCACTGAAGGGGTTCGTTATTTTGCACCAGGTCACTCGTTGATATCTTGTTTTACTTTGTGATGATGATTACGGTTTTTGTATTATGAAAATTGGACAGTTGCAGGTTTTTTGACACAAAACCCGAAGCAGCTGAGCAGTATAAACAAGCATCAATTGAACTCCGGTGTTGACGTGGACGTGACCTTTAGATGCCTGACATGCTAATCCAGAATGTAGCATGTAAGCGCTGCCCTCTGGCGTCTTTGCTGCTTAATTTTCTGAGACAAAGGACGGAGAATCTGCAGCATCTGTCGGACCAAACGGTCACCTTTTTTCCTGTGTCCTAATCTAAACTGGTTACGTTTAAAAGCCACTGGGTCATGCGAGATAAAGGCTCCTGAACAAAACACTTCCATCAACTACTTGATGAATTACCATAAAACCGGACCAGCCCCCCCCCCCCCGTACCGACACAGTTAATGCTATGCTAACTGGTAGTAGACGATCACATAGTTACATACAAGGTTTTGCTACTGACAGAACGCGTCACTGAATAAAGAAATTTGTTCTGACAATATCTCTACAAATCCGTCCCCAAACATGTCGCCTCATCGAGATATTCTGGTTTGTGGAATAAAGCAGCACGTGCACAAGTCTGCTGTGTGTGTGTGCATTTGCTGTGTGTGTGAGACCTGCAGGCGTCACTGGTGTCACTGGCCGTTTCCGTGGCCCCGGACTGACTGCCCTTGGGGCAGTTCTCCGCCGGGGCTTCTTGTTGGTGGTGCTCTGGAAGCAGCAGCAGCGCGTTCCTTAGGCAGATGGCTGCAAACTCCATGCTGGCTACGGGGATCGCTGCCGACTGGCCCTCACTGCGGACACAAGCGTGACGGTGAGAAGAGCACCAGCAGCGGGACCGTGCAAAAGGAGCGCGCGCACAAATGAAGTTAAAAGCAGTCTCCTTCAGCTTCATTGACAAGCAGACTACGCTGGTTTCAAACAAGCTGCTTTTGTATTACAATTTGACTTCAACTTTGTTTTTAGTCTGGGATGATAATCCCATTTCCCAATTTGATCCTTGAATGGAGAATTAATTATTGAACAAACAGAAAAATCACGGAGCACATAGTCCTGCTCCGGTTGGCGTGCCAAACCGGTCTCAGGTGTCCCGAGTCCAGGAATTAAACGAACTCCTCTGGAACCCCACAATAGGCAGGCAGACAACTGTATGAATGGATGACTTTTAATGTAAATGTTATTCTGCTTGAGAACAAAGAAGAGCTGGAGGTGAAGTTCTTTGCTGCCTCCAGTAGTTGGGACTAACAGGCGGGGAGAAAGACAGAGCGAGCATTGACATATTGTCTCCCTGTTGTCTTTTAGCTGCCCTCGAACTCTTTACAAAGTGAATTTTCCCACGAAAACGAGGGCTGAGCCAAGTGTGTGAAGCTCAGTGGAGATGAGCTGGATGTAATTCCCAACTGCAGCTCTCCTGTGGCGAGATGGAGAGGAGAGCCAAAGAAAGGAAAGGAGAAAGCTAAGAGCGGTGGAGCCCCGATGAATGTGTGTGCATGTTAGGGATGCTGGCTAAGCACGCTAGCACCTTGAAGCTCGTCGCTGTGGAAGCATTCTGAAGTGGACGAGAACAACCTGGTGATTGAGGTGTTCAAGCTACTCCACAGGAGTGCTCTGATTAAGAGTTAAATGTTGAAATAAGATGATAAAATAAAAAATACGGGACATGCTGGATCCGTTCCTTCACTCGTCTCTAATAAAAAAACTTTTTATTGTAGAAGTATCGGATCTGGACTCTATCGGCTCAAAATCAAATGACTCGGAGGCAAGACAAACCTGATCAGGACATCCCTAGTGCACATTAATATTCGTTTCCTTTCTCTCACTTGGACTGTTTGTTCACTCTCCACGCTCTGTGTTTAAGTTCTAGTTTCCCAGAGTGGCATAAACATGCTTTTCCTTTTGCGTTTTTTGCGGCTCATCATCTTCATCAGATATAACGTGACCACGACCAGGTGAAGTGGTGCTCGCTGCTGGGATACGTTCGGCAGCAAGACCTACCCAACATGGTTTCATTCTGTGATTGAGAGATGCCAAACTATGATTTGAGGAGAAAACATTGACGAAGCGTTAATAAAAACAGTGACTGCCCTCTGCTGCCCACGCAGGTCAGGATGCAGGGCTACACTGACCTGTAGATCGTGTTCTGGGTGGACTGGGACGCCAGAATGATCTTACGATGGTACCCCTGCCCAACAACAGACTGAACGATGCCTTTTTTACAAGGTAGACCTTTGCTCTCCTGCTCCGACCCCTGGAAACAAACAAGCATCTTTAAAATGTGACGCCACATTCCTGCAATTGAAGAAGAAAACCCAGGGAAGAAACAAAGCAGCACTCAGGGTAGGATTTACCGTATTTTCACGACCTTATGACGCACCTGGTGATTCGCCGCAGTCTCATTAACAGCTGATTTTTCGGTATTTCAAACGTACAAAGGGCGCGCGGATCAAAAGGCGCCGGCATGATAGGTGCGCAAAATAAAGCAGGAGCAAAACTGAGTTTGGTACTCACATCTTTAATCATCATCAATCAAACAAGTATACTAGTGCGCGTTTTAAAAAATAGAGCCGGAGCAAAACAGAGTCATTAATCAAACCCATCAAAGTCCTCATCCTCTGTTTCTGTAGTGAACAGCTGCGCTAGATCTCCGTCAAACGTGCCGGCCTCTTTCTTCACTGTCAGAGTCTCTTTTCGCGCTGTGCGGCGCCTCGGAAATGAAGCGAACAACAATGCTAGCAGACAGTTAGCCGAAGCGGCTACAATCCAGTCAAACGGTGGCGCTGCGCTGCCTTCCACTCTGAGTGGAACTGTGTTCTCCTTCTGTCCCCAGCGCTCCCACGCAGCCCGCAGTTTAACGTTGAACGGTTGGAGTTCTTTGGTTAATCCACCGGGGATGATGACGATAAACTAGCTTGCTAGTTAGCCCGTTAGCTAGCTTCACTCCGGTTTAGACCGTATCGGTGAGATCGCCGCGCACGGAGTCGCCGATCGCAGGAGCCGAGTTGCTGCAGGTCTTCTTCTTGCTTCCTCCTCTTCCTCCATGGATTCATTAACGCTGGATTCTCTCTCCGCTGCTCTGTTCCCGTGTTCTGCTGCGGGACCGACAGCCTCGGCAGCCACTTCTGTCAGCACGCCATAATAGTTTACTATGGTGAAGCGCCTCGGTACGTATCACTCCGCGAGGCGCCTGACTGAGTCCGCCTTACAACAACAAATAGGCCGCGCGGACCAATGGACGCGCGGCACATTTTGAAAAAAATCTAAGACTTTTAGGCGCGTCCTATGGGTGTGAAAATACGGTACATCCGTTAGTCCTACCCCCTTGTTGGCAGAGACGCAGCACTCCGCAAGCCGCAGCCACAGCCGAGGGTTGGAATGGTAAACTTGTACCGCCTCCATCAGACACTCAAACGCCGCCAGAGGCCGGCCGATGTGCAGCAGCTGAATGCCGCAGTTATACAGCAGCTCATAGCGCTTGTTGGCCAGGAGAGCACACATGGGGATACCAGTGAACCTCTTAGCTGCTGTTTGACACAGAGGAAATACATCTGTTACCATTGGAGACACGCAATACCCCTTCAGAAGCAGCTTCATTCAATGTGGACGCTGCATGAAACATCAGGTCATCTATGGGGCGTCATCTATCATCTATGGGGCGTCACCTATGGGGCGTCACCTATGGGGCGTCACCTATGGGGCGTCACCTATGGGGCGTCACCTATGGGGCGTCACCTATGGGGCGTCATCTATGGGGCGTCACCTATGGGGCGTCATCTATGGGGCGTCATCTATCATCTATGGGGCGTCACCTATGGGGCGTCACCTATGGGGCGTCACCTATGGGGCGTCATCTATGGGGCGTCATCTATGGGGCGTCACCTATGGGGCGTCACCTATGGGGCGTCACCTATGGGGCGTCATCTATGGGGCGTCATCTATCATCTATGGGGCGTCACCTATGGGGCGTCACCTATGGGGCGTCACCTATGGGGCGTCACCTATGGGGCGTCACCTATGGGGCGTCACCTATGGGGCGTCACCTATGGGGCGTCACCTATGGGGCGTCACCTACGGGGCGTCATCTACCAGTGTGTGGTGAGGGGTTTTACAGCCTTAAAACATTTATGTACATGTATAATAATTGTAAAAAAAATAAAAATTACTACATTGCGGATTTCACTTATTGCGGGTTGTTTTTGGAACGTAACCCCTGCGGAAAATGAGGGACTACTGTATACGGTTATTATTTGTAGTATTTGTAGTAGTGTGGAAAAGAGTAGGTGGGCTGGTAACAGAGCAGGGAGGGCTCTAAAGGTTAAAATACACAAATAGGGCGTCACTACTTGGGGGGTTTTCACCTCTGACGGAACGCCTGGGACGTCACATCCGTGACAGAGGGACGACTGTAGCAGTACTACTCTAGTACACAGCGCATACAGAGACACAATACACACGTTTTAACCTCAAACTGTTGGAATGAAATGGAAACTAACTTTTGAGTACAAAGTGGATAAATTGAATCAGTGTTTTGGCATGACAGCAGGTGAGGCACGGCCTTTGACCCTAGTCAAGTAGCAGGTGTTACTGCGAGCCACACTTACCGTTGCTGCAGTCCCCCAGCTGTGCACAGGTGTGCTCATTCTCTTGCAGGGCCTTCTTGAAGTAGAAAACGCCGAGATTATGTTTTCCCATTGCAAAATGGATGCAGCCCAGATTGTTCCAAAACATACACCGAACACATTCACCTAAACGGAACAAAGACAAACGCACAATACGTCAACGTGCACCTGTAAAAGCCAGAGGTGAGCACGAGCCCCCATCTGGAGGCAAGCCTGCATCAGCCGGGCCGGGGGGTACTTGTATATGGACTACATGATCTCATCAGTACCTGGTTCTTTCAGCGGTCTGAACACGCACGCTGGTGTAGATGCTGCCTGCCTTCTGATTGGCCTCTTACCTGCCTGCCTTCTGATTGGCCTCTTACCTGCCTGCCTTCTGATTGGCCTCTTACCTGCCTGCCTTCGTGTCTCCGTTTCAACGCACTTCATCACTTAAACAGTAATAACTGCAGTCATTCAAATAGAAGCGCTTTTGTGTCAACTCAAAATCAATAAACTCGCAAACTCTGGCAGTAAATTCTATTTTACATTAGAAGTGACTCGCTTAAAACAACAACACAGTTTTGTGAGTAAAGTTTGTGAAGTGACACAAGTACGATGACAAGTTCTTAATTATTCGGCCTCGCTCTCCTAATCTGAAATTGAAACCCACACCCTTACGTGTACCTTAATTGGACATTATAAAACGCCAGGCGTGAGCAGCTGGGCGTGGGGATCAGCCGCGCAGGACGGACGGTTTGAACAGAATCAGAACTCGCCGTCTGGCGTTCGGATGCCGGTAGAACATCGATATTTCGGAGCACAGCGGTTTTCACCTGTCTTGATTGGTCCAGGATGCTCTGCGATGTTGGAGCTGTTCAACAGCTTCACTGCTTTACGATAGTTCCCTCTCAGATACTCAAAGTTACTCTTGAGAAAGAGGGAAGGTGCGGACTGATGGGTGAGACAGGAAACACGGGTCAGGGAGATGCAGAAGAGGAGAGGCTCTGAAAAGCCACTCATCAGGCATTTGGTGTAAAGGGGACCCCCAATCGCCCAACGGGGACCCCAGCGTCTCGGGCTGATGCGAGAAAAGCCCCAACCCGCCCCCACCTCACGGAGCAGCACTCGCAGTCTACTCACATTGCCTGCCGTGTTCATCACAGACTTGATCTCCCTTTTGCAGGCCTTGGAGGATTTCATCTGGATGTAGGCTCTCACCTTGTACTGCAACAACAAGCGTCAGGCAGTGAGCAGAGAGCACCCCGAAGAACCCACGCTCTCACTGCTCTCACTGCTCTCACGCTCTCACCTGGTGCATCTTTGATTTGGCCGCCTCCATCACTGCTGTGAACTCTGACCTCTGGCTTGAGCCATCTTTGTTCCAATTGTTGTTCTGGGTGGAATCAGGCAGAGCATAAAGCTCAGAGATTATTAGTGTTTCCTGAGAGTAAACATTCTTTTACAGTTGAAGCAGCTTGAATAATTAACACGAATCACCAAACAGTGAAATTAAAGCTCCTGATGCTGGAACCATTCAGCACGTTTGAATCAGACTCTCCAGACCGATGAGAGTCTCGTGCTGGATCTAGGCTAGGTGTTCTCGCCGGTGTGGTGCTGCGAGGTACCTCTCCTTTGCCGTTCTTATTGCTTCCTTGCACAGACAGCTTGTCCAGCACAGCCAGCAGATGGACGGCTTTCTCTGGACGGAAGGTGAGCAGGTACAAATCCACCAGCAGGAAGCAGACAGCCAGCGCAAACTTCTCTTCTAGGACAAATGAGGAAATGATTCCAGGCCAAACTCCAGAGTGGACAGAGCATCCATGTGTCCCTGAACACCTGCAGAGACACATCCATGTGTCCCTGAACGCCTGCAGAGACATCCATGTGTCCCTGAACGCCTGCAGAGACACATCCATGTGTCCCTGAACGCCTGCAGAGACATCCATGTGTCCCTGAACGCCTGCAGAGACACATCCATGTGTCCCTGAACGCCTGCAGAGACATCCATGTGTCCCTGAACGCCTGCAGAGACACATCCATGTGTCCCTGAACGCCTGCAGAGACATCCATGTGTCCCTGAACGCCTGCAGAGACACATCCATGTGTCCCTGAACGCCTGCAGAGACATCCATGTGTCCCTGAACGCCTGCAGAGACACATGGACGTCCCTAGTCCAGTCCCATAAACCCTGGGACCTAACTTTTGTTCCTGGTCAATTAAAAGTCCCCAAAACCGGAGCTCTGCGTTTGACGTATGGACACTTTGACAGCATGAATGAAATATTGATTAACAGCAGGAAACGGCACACGGCACTTCTGGATGCAGCTCAGCACGCCTCCTCATTCCCCTGCAGGTCGACTGCTTCACAAACTACTGGTACAGCTGTGCAGGGAAATACGCCGAGTATTGATCACTGAGATGGATTCCATCTTACGGGTACTGAGAGGAACCTGTGTACTCTACTCAACGTACCGAACGGCTCCAGGAACTGGTAGAGCCGCTCCGCGATGGCGACGGCGTCGGAGAACTGGCGCATGTGATAGTGGACGATGGCCTGATTATAGGACAACAAACTATTCTCCACGTCATCCAAGCCATCGACGTCGGCTGACGTGTGAACCTGGACACAGAAGGGACGCGTGATGAGACCCAGCATGCAGCGCGGCGGGACGGCGACCGGCCTCCCAGCACCCACCTGGTTCTTCATGGCCACCAGGGCCTGCTTCAGGCCGCCTGTGGTCGTCTGGCCGGACCTGTAGAACTGGACCACGGCCTTGTTCATGCTGATCTTGTAGTCGTCCTTGTTGAGCTCCTGCAGAGCCTCGAGCTGCTTCAGAGACTCGTCGTACTTCCCCACCTGAGACACAACGGCTCGATTCACCTCCGCTTGGGAGCATCAAAAGCAGCGCAGTGGCTCGGCCAAGCGCACGTGCACAATGGACAGTGTGCACGTGCGCAATGGACAATGCGCACGTGCACAATGGACAGTGTGCACGTGCACAATGGAAGCTACATTTGGACTCGGGGGGCGAACATGTGGCCCCAGGCATCGCTGTGCCTTTGAAGCACGTTTAACCCTAACCCTTGCGGGTCACGGGTGTTGCTCCAGCCAATCCCAGCTGACTGTGGGCGAGAGGCGGAGCCACACACACAATACTGATCATTTTGGAGTGACGTGGGAGGAACCTGGAGAAATCACACGCAGACAATATACAGACAGGGATCCCTCCCAGAAGCCCATTTGGTGACAGCGCTACCCACTCCGCCACCGTGCCTCATTATGGCTCCCACCAAAGTTAAACTGCTAAGAAGCCTAATTCCTGCTCCTCCTCTCCTCCTGCACCACAGTCATGTAGGGGGGGGGGGGGGGCGTCTTTATCTCACCACCGAACTTCATCCGGATCGGATCCAGAATGGAGCCAGTAAAACATATTTCATTTGAATCAGTTAAAAATACATAAACTCTGATTGGCTTTGACTCTTCATGTTGGTGAATAAAACCATCTGGAACCTTCTGGTGCTGATCCAGATCGGTTAGGAGGGGGACGAGGTCTGTGCTCTCTGAGTACTTTTCTAGTTTTAATGTGTAACTGTACTGTGCTGTACTTTTCTATATTTCTGGAGATCAGGTTTACGTTCATTTAAACTAGTTTGGGCTCAGGAACGGGTCAAACCCATGACGCCGGTAGCGTCCGCACACGGCCCAACGGACCGGACCAGACAACCAACATGAGGCGTGAAACCAGTCCGCCAAGGACGAGCTCCGCCCCTCTTCACGTTTTCAATAATCCTTAGAAACACAGGCCCTCGGTGGGTCCCACCGGTGTACAGCAGATAATCAGTGTGAGTATTTAGGACATAAAAGTACTGCGGTACCAGGAAGGCTTCGTAGGCACTGGCTGCCACTTCTTTCTCTCTGCTCGTCGCTCCAGGGGATGATTGGCTGTCGCGCTTCGGATTGGCGAGTTCTGAAAGAAGAGAATCAAAACAAGATGACGTTCTTCACCCAGTGATGGCCACGCCCCCGCGCCGCGGGGACGGCGCTTACTGCTCCGGCTACGCTTCTCTCCTCGAACACGCTCCCTCTGCAGGGCCGCAGAGGAAGCGATAAGGAGAGCAGGCCAGACACCCGGGAGAGGCTCAGGGATCTGGTCCAAGGGAGGCGCTCCAGGCGTCCATCTGGGAGGATCCGCTGGAGCATCACATCCCCTCAGAAGTACCTGGACCCCCCCTGCTCAAACCGCTGCCCCCACAACAAGGCTCGAAAGCTCAAACCAGCACGTTCAATATATAGAGCAAATTAAAATGGTATGAAATGTCTCCGTCACCGAATACTGGTCCAGACTGCACAAAGTGACAGTCGTCGGTTTCCGTAGAAACCCAGGATGACATCAAAAAATATCTCATCATTTCAGATCACAGCAGAAAACACAGACGAACAATTTCATAGGAATATAGTGTGTGTAAATGGTACACGAGTGTGTAGTGAAAAGGTAACATGTTGCCTCCGCACACACAGCTCACACTTTGTGTATCCTCGGAGCGTTTACATGGACACGTTTAATCAGATTAACATCCTGATCGGAATAAAAATGCTGCATGTGCACGCCCAAATCGGATTAGTCTGACCCGATCGAGAGGGGTGCTTTATACCGATTGATGATCCGGTCAGGGCGCATGAAAACACTTATTCCGATGTTCCGGTACAAGTCGTCCCTACTGCGCATGTCTGTGACGTCAGCTAAACGCGCTAATGCTATTCCCGGAAGCTAGCTGAAGCAGAGCGAGCGAAAGTCAGAACCGGTCAGTATCTGAGACAAACACGTTACCGGAGACATTAAAGGAGGAACGTAACAACGCAAACGGGAAAACGCGCTAAAATAACGCTGACGTTTCAAGCAGAAAGGGGCGGAGCCATGTTTTGTTTACAACGGAAGTCCTCTTCTACTATTTCCGGTATATTTGGTAAAAAATTGCGCATTTCAAAATAATGTACTCCGGATCAATATTTCGGGGCCATGGACACAGTGCATCCGATCATAATTCTACTCCGAACTCTGATCAGATTTAATCAATGTTGTCCAGTAAACGCAGCCAGTGACGCTGCAGACATTAGACGGGACCCGCCAGCAGACCGCTTGACCGTCCGCCCACCTCCCACCGCGATGCGGGTCCGGGTCCGGGGCCGGGGCCGGGGCCGGGTCCGGGGCCGGGGCCGGGGCCGGGGCCGGGGCCGGGGCCGGGTCCGGGGCCGGGGCCGGGGCCGGGGCCGGGTCCGGGTCCGGGTCCGGGTTCGGGGCCGGGGCCGGGGCCGGGGCCGGGGGGCAACGTCTCAGCAGGGATGCCCGACTTGCCTCGCCTCGGATCCCTCCAGCTGTTCCGGGAGGGATCCGAGGCGTTCCCAGGCCAGCCGAGACACATCGTCCCTCCAGGGGGTTGATTATGTTTCCATATTTAAAATAATGTCGACAGGTCTTCGTGGGATATTAAATGGATTTGGAATTATGACGTTCATTATTATTATAAAACCAATTAAATGATGTCAAATGAACCGACGGCCGCTAGCACTGATTCCCAGCCGGACCCCCGCTAGCTCGGTGCGGAACTCGCCCAAAGCGCCGGGACTCTGCTGCGCCTTTGTTAACAAACATCATCCGAAACGACTCGGTGTCAGCGGGAAGCTCGGATAGCGCGACCACGACTAGCCACCGAGCTAGCGCTAGCACACTCACCTTGATTCTCAGCCATGTCTGGGGCCGCTTTAGCGCTAATGGCGAGCTTTGATCTCGCGGTAAAGACTCGGCTGAACTCCGTTTCCAGAGACGAGGTGGGGAAGGACGTCCTGGAACGAATAAAGGTCAATGTTTCAGAGGAAATGGCCCGCTAGCTCGCTCGCTCGGAACAGAACCTTCTTCGCGCTTGGGAGTGTGCTCTCATACGTTTTACACAGCGTCGCCCCCTGCTGGCGAGGCGGTGTCAGGACGTTTTATTTTCACTGGGTACAGTAAAAGAGTTCAGCGATATTCATTTACATATATATTTTTTGATAATAGTTACAATCTCAGTTTACTTAATGACACTTATGTGTTTTGGATTTTTTTGAATGCTTGAGTAGTAGTTTCAAAACTTCTGCAATTTTCTCTTACGTGTTTAAAAAAATATATATACACAAAAACACAAAAATGCGGCACTCACTCTTTTGCACAGCAAGGTTCAGAAGCATCGAAAGTGAAATGACCATGGCAGCAGTCGCCCACTGGAGTGAATGTGAGGCCTGATTGTAACGGTGGACTGTACATGAGGAGGACCAATGCTGAAAGAACACCGTGAAGGAGTGAAGTGAGGCCTGATTGTAACGGTGGACTGTACATGAGGAGGACCAATGCTGAAAGAACACCGTGAAGGAGTGAAGTGAGGCCTGATTGTAACGGTGGACTGTACATGAGGAGGACCAATGCTGAAAGAACACCGTGAAGGAGTGAAGTGAGGCCTGATTGTAACGGTGGACTGTACATGAGGAGGACCAATGCTGAAAGAACACCGTGAAGGAGTGAATGTGAGGCCTGATTGTAACGGTGGACTGTACATGAGGAGGACCAATGCTGAAAGAACACCGTGAAGGAGTGAAGTGAGGTCTGATTGTAACGGTGGACTGTACATGAGGAGGACCAATGCTGAAAGAACACCGTGAAGGAGTGAAGTCCTGCCGGCTCATGCTCTAGTCTGGGGCTAATCTGCTTGAGTTGCCACTGGAAACTTGTGTTTTCACAGTAATCAAGAAATCGTAGGAAACATTACATCCCTTAGGAAGATGAAGCTTGGGTGTCTTTGAATGTTCCAGACTTTAACATATCACACTTTAACAATATATGAATGACCAGCCAGACAGCCGGGGAGCATAAGCCTTTAAATATGAAGAATAAGGCATTATCAAGGAGGTGGGATGGTGGCGCAGTGTGTAGCACTGTTACTTCAGAGCAAGGAGACTCAGGGTTCGATTATTCTGTTAGGGTTTTTCTAGACCCTCTTCCGGTTCTTTAATCCCCTTCGTAGGCGTAGTCAATGAAGAGAATGTGGGTCAAGTTTGAACATTTATATAAACAACAGGAAAATCCGCGCTGAGATTGAACCATGTTTCTCGTGTCCGCTTCATGCGTTGAAAAAAGAAACTTCATGTTTCGTCATCTTTTCAGTCCATCCCCTGAAGGCGGGGCGTCACCCCGGCCAATCTTTAACCCCTGTTGATCAGAGTCATGTGACGTCACTGATGAGTTCATGAAAATCAGTTATAGTGTGGTGTCGGCGCGTAATCATGTGGACTTCCCTACACTTTCCTGTGCAGTTTGCACGTTCTCCCCGTGTCTGCGTGGGCTTCTTTCAAAAACATGCAATTGTCCGTAGGTATGAGTGTGTGCGAATGGTTCTGTGTGTGTGTGTGTGTGGCCTGCCGGGGTGGACCCCGCCCCGCGCCCGTAGCCAGCTGGGATAGACTCCAGCAACACCCATGACCCATAAAGCGGATAAGTGGCTGTAGACGACATGATTGAAGTCACCTTACCCACAAGAAAATTAATGGATCGACACCTACAGCTGCTGGAGCAGCAACAATATGCACTGACGACCCACCAATCCAACCCATAAGCCATCGACAAGTGTCCGCAGGAAAGACTGAAAAAATGATAGCGATTCAGCTCTGTTAATGACCTGCCCCCCCCAAGCAGGGGACAACTTCTGGTAAATTCACCCCGTCTGCCTCGTGACACCAGCAGGACCTGTAGCTTAAATACAAAATGAATAGTGATGCATGTCATCATAAAAGACCTAAAAACACATTTTAACAATGTTGAAACGACTGTCTACAATTAAAAAACAAAAAAAAATACATCATTCAAAATTAAACAAAAGCCACAACCCTCTATTTGGCTTTATTTTACCCCTTGATGAAGGCATACTGTTATTCTACTAGGAAACCCCCATCCTTTGCAAAATGTATCTATTAATATTAACACTGGCATCAAATCAGGATGGGAGCAGGCAACAAGAGTTCCAAAAATCAGGCAGAGATCACAAACCAGGTAGTCAGGATAAACAGGCAGACAGGTCCAAAGTGGCAGGTGAACAGGCAAAACCTGAACAACAGGCTGGGCAGGTACACAGGAATCACAATCCAAGTCAGGATAGAGTGCTGGAATGAAGGAAGGAGTCACAGCAATCTGGCAGGAAGGTGTGGCAGGAGCAGAGCAGGAGTCAAGTCAGGACTGATGGGAGCTGAGCTGCAGGTGGACGTAGAAAATACAGGTGACAGGAATGAGCTGATTGGAGGAGCAGGATCTGAGAAGACGGGAGGTTAGGCTGGCTGATGACCCTCGCCGAAGGGGAGGCGAGGGTATTGCAATTGGGTCCGTTTGTTTGTATGTTTGTCTGTTTGTCTGTCCGAGCGCATAACTCAAAAACTAGTAACCCAATCGACTTGAATTTTTTACACAAGCAAGGTTCTGTCCGTGGCTCGGTCCTCCCCGAGAATGGCGTTGATCCGGATCTGGATCCAGATTCTAGAATTATTTTTACATCTGGAATTGTGCCTCTGCTGTAAACTGCCACTTTAAGAGGGAGGGACACGAATGGCATGATGGGAAAAAGAGTCCAGAAGGAGTCTTGTAGTACGTTCCGGAGCAGCAAGCTAGAGCAGGTTTGGCTCCTCTGATCCGGAAGCCCTGTTTACTGTCTCACAAGATCCAATAGTCTATTGGAGGCGGGGTCTGCAATCTCTGATTGTCTTTCTAGTTTAGGTTTAGTGTTAATCTGGAGCTCCGAGTTATAGATGGCTCCAACTCCACCTTCTCGTCCAGAGTCTCCAGAAATGTGAGAGTTAACATAACTGGGAGGCGTGGCTTCATTTAAACTGAAATAATCTCCAGGACCAGCCAGGAGAGTGGATGACGACGACTGGAGATGCGGCGGCACCTGAAAACTTGCCATTAAAAATGTCGGCAAACTCCTCAATTATTAAGTTTGGTTTCCAAAACCATGAGGTAGAGATGGGCGGATGAAGCCCTGTGATGCTTTCGAGGCCTCCAGTAAAGTCCCCACCGCTGACATCTAGTGGTCAGCTGCTGTTATAGCAGCAATAAACTGACAAACGAGTCACACATCATGATTCCCGTTCCAACGCTAAAGCGTTCGAGTCAGTCTGAGGAAGCTGCGTCTTCATTCTGTGAATCTTTGTCACACAGTGTCACATTTTGAACACGTGTTGTCCTTTTATTACTTATGATTATTTGGAACATGATTTATATTGATATGTATCTGGATCATGCACCTTTTCCTGATTTTTATGAAGAGAATATGATCGCAATCTTTTCACTCACTTCAATGTAAACCTTATTCCTGACCTTTTCTTTCAAATTTTCTTTGTAAAACAATATTTATCATGGCTTGTCAGTACAATCTAGTTTTAATCAGTATGATTGCATAATTTGTGGAATTGAAACAACAAATTTGCTTAGATTTGAGATTTGTTTCATTTTGCTGGTTCAAAAACAACATGGCAGAATTTGGCAAAGTTAATGGTCATTTTGTTCTGTTTTGTTGTGATTATTCTTTCATATACTGTCTCGGTCTCAATCCTCTCTAGTTGGGGGCGACGGTGGTTGAGCGGGTCATCCTATGTTTGAGAGGGGCAGCTGTATCGACCCCGGGGCAGCTGTAGCTACGGTAGTAGCTTCACCACCAAGTATGGAGTGAATGAATAATGCACAATGAGTTGAGTCCTTTGAGTTTGAGTTTCTCATAGAAAAGCGTTATATGTCCAATGGATTATTAGGCCCGAGCGCCTATCCTAGGCGTAAGGGGCTATTGCTTTTGCAACGCAGAAGACGACAAGTTGACGAGCGCAGCTCGTCAACTGTGTTTGTAACTGTCTTCCGATGATTGACGAGCGCAGCGAGTCAACCATCGGGCGACCAACACACACACATGAAAAAGTGGCGCGCCAGCGCCACCTACAAAAATCAAAATGCATTGGGCCTGTGGAGAGGGGTCCGACGCCAACTTTGTTGGACAGCCACGAAATTCGGTACAGACATCCGTCATGTCAGGGCATAAAAAACATATTATTATGGCCACGCCCCCAGACACACAGGAAGGCGGCCATATTGATGGAATCTTAAAAACTGCTGAGTCAGCATTAATGCTGACGGTGCATTTGAACGAACTCCTCCTCGGGGGTTTCACCAAATAAGCTGAAATTCAGTTTACACCATCTAGAGACTTGGGGCATCAAAAGTTATCTAAATTATTTTTATACATTTCACGGTTTCCGTGCGGCAAAGCTCCAAACTTGAGGTAGAATTTTGAGCGTTTTTGTACACCAAAAATTGCTCCCGTTTGCACACACACACTCCAATCCAAACCAGATTTTAAACACTTATTGACCCTTCCTACCTGGTCACTTTAAAAGTGAAACTTTGACAATCGGCCTTACAGCGCCCCCTAGAGAACGATAACAAAAATTGAATGGGAATTAAAAAAATACTTTGCCAGAAATTATTGAAATTTACCAGAAGATTTCCTCATGTGGTCCCGATCAAAAAACCCAATCGTAACCATGTTGTTGTTTTTACGGTGTTACTATGGTAATGGCCAAAGTTCCCCATGTTAGTCTATGACAAACGACACAATATTATCCCATTATATTTAAAAAGACATATTACCATGGAAACGTCCCAAATTTGCCACATACAATCTAACCCGCATGCCGGTCGGAAAACTCAATCGTAACCATGTCGTTGTTTTTACGGTGTTGCCGTGGCAATGGCCGGCATTCCCCATGTTAATCAAATGAGTGTGACACAAAACAATCACCAATCTTATGAAAATGGCATATTAGCATGGAAACGTCCCAAATTTGCCACATACATTCTCACACACATGCCGGTTGTTGTCGGACAGCCACGAAATTCGGTACAGACATGCGTCATGTCAGGGCAAAAAAAAAAAGTATTATGGCCACGCCCCCAGACACACAGGAAGGCGGCCATATTGGATTGAAACTTAAAAACTCCTGACGGCAGATGGCCATATAATCCAAATAACGATTTGACTAAACTGTGAGCTACTAATGCAGCTAAAATCTAAACACTTGTGAAGCACTCAGGACAAAAGCGGCGTGCGTCGGCGGGTCAGCTCAACGGCCTGTCGGCCGGCGAGGGCCTACAACGCCGCTTGCGGCTTTAATTATTGTTATTATTAGTCTCGATAATGTCTCGGTCTTGTCTACATGCAGTACAGCAATTCTGCCTGTTTGGGGCGCCGGTGGGCGAGCGGGTCGTCCTACGATCGAGAGGTTGGCGTGTCGACTCCCGGCTCAGGCACATGTGCACACTATCATTGTCTCCTTGGGCAAGACACTTCACCCACATTGCTTGTGTGAATGGAGTGTGCGAGTGAATGTCGGTGGGGTCAGGAGGTCAGGAATAGTAGCTTCACCACCACCAAGTACAAAGTGAATAAATAATGCACAATCAAAGAACAAAACCAATGCACTATTATTATTATTATTATTATTATTATTATTATCATAACATTTGTTAAGTTTTTTTTTTTTTTGTAACTGCTGTGCCTGTTTTGTAAAAGAAAATACATTGTCCTGTGGGGTGGTCATTTCTGTGAAAAACGAAGGACAAAAACTCCACCACGAAATGCTGGAAGTTAAAGCTTTGATTATCTCAGCTCCAGTCCGTCCTTTATGCATCACTCATATGTAGGAGGGTTGCATTTTGTTATTATGGATCATTTAAAAATTCATAGAGATGCACAACATTCTGAAATACCTGGAGGAGTCATCATTAAATGTGACATTCTGTAATTACCAATGAGTACCACCAGTGTCACAAAATCTAATGATTGTTGCAGCATCTGCTCTGACTCATTCCTAATGTCAATTTGATCCCAGAGGAGAAAATACTTCATTGATAAACCTACTGCTTTAGACTACTTTGCATGTGGGTTCTAGCTCTGAGGATCTACACTTGTATGCTGTTAGCGTTTACTCCCCCAGTGAATATGGAAAGTGTTTGGATTGGTCGTTGAGAACAGGACACCCATCTAGCTTTGTATTTAGATTAAATATTAAATCCAATTTAAATACAAAATCACCATATGAAATATTAAGTGAGTTCGTAAATATTTAATGTGAGCCTTTTAACCAACGGCCTGATGTTCATTACCGTGTAGTGCTGGATTTGAATGGACAATTTCCTCTGCGACTGCTTGTGGGTTCGCTCTTTCACTCTGCATCTGTCGATAGAAACTCATTTAATAAGAAGAGAGGCAATTTTGGGTGAACAAGAGGGTCACTTCCCTCTTCCTTTGGGACGGGGACGGGTGTCTCCAGTGGCGAGCACAGATAGACACCAGGTGGCGCTAGAGCACCTGCCCCTTGACATGAGTATCAAGCAGGTGTGATCGGCGTCTCGTCTTTAAAAATAAATAAACATTAAACACACACACACACGTGCGCTAGCCGTACCGTTGCGCACTCACCGCCCCATCCCCTGCCTAACATGAACCCGAGGAGCGGGCACGCGGGTGGCAGCAGCAGTACTCAGCCCACAACTGCATCTCCACCCTGACTGTAGCCCCAACCAACCAGCTAACAGGTAAATACATCAGGTGTGTTGTTTATGAGCCAAGGTTGCTACACGGGGCATTTATTTGTCTCTGATGTGAAGTAGCCTGTCTCATGCAGCGCTAAAGGCTAATTACGTTACCCAACATAATAATCAATTAACCGACATCAGATAGCGTGGTGACGACGACGACCACACAACCAGTTATTTGGTGAATCGGTGCAGCATCAGGATACTAGAACTGGATATTTAGTTTGTGTCGGTTTGTTATTAGCCTGAATATTTAGTTTGTGTCGGTTTGTTATTAGTCTGAATATTTAGTTTGTGTCGGTTTGTTATTAGCCTGAATATTTAGTTTGTGTCGGTTTGTTATTAGCATGAATATTTAGTTTGTGTTGGTTTGTTATTAGTCTGAATATTTAGTTTGTGTCGGTTTGTTATTAGTCTGAATATTTAGTTTGTGTCGGTTTGTTATTAGCCTGAATATTTAGTTTGTGTTGGTTTGTTATTAGTCTGAATATTTAGTTTGTGTCGGTTTGTTATTAGCCTGAATATTTAGTTTGTGTTGGTTTGTTATTAGTCTGAATATTTAGTTTGTGTTGGTTTGTTATTAGTCTGAATATTTAGTTTGTGTCGGTTTGTTATTAGCCTGAATATTTAGTTTGTGTCGGTTTGTTATTAGTCTGAATATTTAGTTTGTGTCGGTTTGTTATTAGTCTGAATATTTAGTTTGTGTCGGTTTGTTATTAGCCTGAATATTTAGTTTGTGTTGGTTTGTTATTAGTCTGAATATTTAGTTTGTGTCGGTTTGTTATTAGCCTGAATATTTAGTTTGTGTCGGTTTGTTATTAGTCTGAATATTTAGTTTGTGTCGGTTTGTTATTAGCCTGAATATTTAGTTTGTGTCGGTTTGTTATTAGCCTGAATATTTAGTTTGTGTCGGTTTGTTATTAGCCTGAATATTTAGTTTGTGTCGGTTTGTTATTAGCCTGAATATTTAGTTTGTGTCGGTTTGTTATTAGCCTGAATATTTAGTTTGTGTCGGTTTGTTATTAGTCTGAATATTTAGTTTGTGTCGGTTTGTTATTAGCCTGAATATTTAGTTTGTGTCGGTTTGTTATTAGCCTGAATATTTAGTTTGTGTCGGTTTGTTATTAGTCTGAATATTTAGTTTGTGTCGGTTTGTTATTAGTCTGAATATTTAGTTTGTGTCGGTTTGTTATTAGTCTGAATATTTAGTTTGTGTCGGTTTGTTATTAGCCTGAATATTTAGTTTGTGTTGGTTTGTTATTAGCCTGAATATTTAGTTTGTGTCGGTTTGTTATTAGCCTGAATATTTAGTTTGTGTTGGTTTGTTATTAGTCTGAATATTTAGTTTGTGTCAGTTTGTTATTAGCCTGAATATTTAGTTTGTGTCGGTTTGTTATTAGTCTGAATATTTAGTTTGTGTCGGTTTGTTATTAGCCTGAATATTTAGTTTGTGTCGGTTTGTTATTAGCCTGAATATTTAGTTTGTGTCGGTTTGTTATTAGCCTGAATATTTAGTTTGTGTCGGTTTGTTATTAGCCTGAATATTTAGTTTGTGTCGGTTTGTTATTAGCCTGAATATTTAGTTTGTGTCGGTTTGTTATTAGTCTGAATATTTAGTTTGTGTCGGTTTGTTATTAGCCTGAATATTTAGTTTGTGTCGGTTTGTTATTAGCCTGAATATTTAGTTTGTGTTGGTTTGTTATTAGTCTGAATATTTAGTTTGTGTCGGTTTGTTATTAGCCTGAATATTTAGTTTGTGTCGGTTTGTTATTAGTCTGAATATTTAGTTTGTGTCGGTTTGTTATTAGCCTGAATATTTAGTTTGTGTCGGTTTGTTATTAGCCTGAATATTTAGTTTGTGTCGGTTTGTTATTAGCCTGAATATTTAGTTTGTGTCGGTTTGTTATTAGCCTGAATATTTAGTTTGTGTCGGTTTGTTATTAGCCTGAATATTTAGTTTGTGTCGGTTTGTTATTAGTCTGAATATTTAGTTTGTGTCGGTTTGTTATTAGCCTGAATATTTAGTTTGTGTCGGTTTGTTATTAGCCTGAATATTTAGTTTGTGTCGGTTTGTTATTAGTCTGAATATTTAGTTTGTGTCGGTTTGTTATTAGTCTGAATATTTAGTTTGTGTCGGTTTGTTATTAGCCTGAATATTTAGTTTGTGTCAATTTGTTATTAGTCTGAATATCTAGTTTGTGTCGGTTTGTTATTAGCCTGAATATTTAGTTTGTGTCGGTTTGTTATTAGTCTGAATATTTCGTTTGTGTCGGTTTGTTATTAGCCTGAATATTTAGTTTGTGTCGGTTTGTTATTAGCCTGAATATTTAGTTTGTGTCGGTTTGTTATTAGTCTGAATATTTCGTTTGTGTCGGTTTGTTATTAGTCTGAATATTTAGTTTGTGTCGGTTTGTTATTAGTCTGAATATTTAGTTTGTGTCGGTTTGTTATTAGTCTGAATATTTAGTTTGTGTCGGTTTGTTATTAGTCTGAATATTTAGTTTGTGTTGGTTTGTTATTAGCCTGAATATTTAGTTTGTGTCTGTTTGTTATTAGCCTGAATATTTAGTTTGTGTCGATTTGTTATTAGTCTGAATATTTAGTTTGTGTCGGTTTGTTATTAATCTGAATATTTAGTTTGTGTCGGTTTGTTATTCGTCTGAATATTTAGTTTGTGTCGGTTTGTTATTAGCCTGAATATTTAGTTTGTGTCGGTTTGTTATTAGTCTGAATATTTAGTTTGTGTCGGTTTGTTATTAGTCTGAATATTTAGTTTGTGTCTGTTTGTTATTAGCCTGAATATTTAGTTTGTGTCGGTTTGTTATTAGTCTGAATATTTAGTTTGTGTCGGTTTGTTATTAGCCTGAATATTTAGTTTGTGTCGGTTTGTTATTAGTCTGAATATTTAGTTTGTGTCTGTTTGTTATTAGCCTGAATATTTAGTTTGTGTCGGTTTGTTATTAGTCTGAATATTTAGTTTGTGTCGGTTTGTTATTAGCCTGAATATTTAGTTTGTGTCGGTTTGTTATTAGCCTGAATATTTAGTTTGTGTCGGTTTGTTATTAGTCTGAATATTTAGTTTTAGTCGGTTTGTTATTAGCCTGAATATTTAGTTTGTGTCGGTTTGTTATTAGCCTGAATATTTAGTTTGTGTCGGTTTGTTATTAGTCTGAATATTTAGTTTGTGTCGGTTTGTTATTAGTCTGAATATTTAGTTTGTGTCGGTTTGTTATTAGCCTGAATATTTAGTTTGTGTCGGTTTGTTATTAGCCTGAATATTTAGTTTGTGTCGGTTTGTTATTAGCCTGAATATTTAGTTTGTGTCGGTTTGTTATTAGCCTGAATATTTAGTTTGTGTCGGTTTGTTATTAGTCTGAATATTTAGTTTGTGTCGGTTTGTTATTAGCCTGAATATTTAGTTTGTGTCGGTTTGTTATTAGCCTGAATATTTAGTTTGTGTTGGTTTGTTATTAGTCTGAATATTTAGTTTGTGTCGGTTTGTTATTAGCCTGAATATTTAGTTTGTGTCGGTTTGTTATTAGTCTGAATATTTAGTTTGTGTCGGTTTGTTATTAGCCTGAATATTTAGTTTGTGTCGGTTTGTTATTAGCCTGAATATTTAGTTTGTGTCGGTTTGTTATTAGCCTGAATATTTAGTTTGTGTCGGTTTGTTATTAGCCTGAATATTTAGTTTGTGTCGGTTTGTTATTAGCCTGAATATTTAGTTTGTGTCGGTTTGTTATTAGTCTGAATATTTAGTTTGTGTCGGTTTGTTATTAGCCTGAATATTTAGTTTGTGTCGGTTTGTTATTAGCCTGAATATTTAGTTTGTGTCGGTTTGTTATTAGTCTGAATATTTAGTTTGTGTCGGTTTGTTATTAGTCTGAATATTTAGTTTGTGTCGGTTTGTTATTAGCCTGAATATTTAGTTTGTGTCAATTTGTTATTAGTCTGAATATCTAGTTTGTGTCGGTTTGTTATTAGCCTGAATATTTAGTTTGTGTCGGTTTGTTATTAGTCTGAATATTTCGTTTGTGTCGGTTTGTTATTAGCCTGAATATTTAGTTTGTGTCGGTTTGTTATTAGCCTGAATATTTAGTTTGTGTCGGTTTGTTATTAGTCTGAATATTTCGTTTGTGTCGGTTTGTTATTAGTCTGAATATTTAGTTTGTGTCGGTTTGTTATTAGTCTGAATATTTCGTTTGTGTCGGTTTGTTATTAGTCTGAATATTTAGTTTGTGTCGGTTTGTTATTAGTCTGAATATTTAGTTTGTGTTGGTTTGTTATTAGCCTGAATATTTAGTTTGTGTCTGTTTGTTATTAGCCTGAATATTTAGTTTGTGTCGATTTGTTATTAGTCTGAATATTTAGTTTGTGTCGGTTTGTTATTAGTCTGAATATTTAGTTTGTGTCGATTTGTTATTAATCTGAATATTTAGTTTGTGTCGGTTTGTTATTCGTCTGAATATTTAGTTTGTGTCGGTTTGTTATTAGCCTGAATATTTAGTTTGTGTCGGTTTGTTATTAGTCTGAATATTTAGTTTGTGTCGGTTTGTTATTAGTCTGAATATTTAGTTTGTGTCTGTTTGTTATTAGCCTGAATATTTAGTTTGTGTCGGTTTGTTATTAGTCTGAATATTTAGTTTGTGTCGGTTTGTTATTAGCCTGAATATTTAGTTTGTGTCGGTTTGTTATTAGTCTGAATATTTAGTTTGTGTCTGTTTGTTATTAGCCTGAATATTTAGTTTGTGTCGGTTTGTTATTAGTCTGAATATTTAGTTTGTGTCGGTTTGTTATTAGCCTGAATATTTAGTTTGTGTCGGTTTGTTATTAGCCTGAATATTTAGTTTGTGTCGGTTTGTTATTAGTCTGAATATTTAGTTTTAGTCGGTTTGTTATTAGCCTGAATATTTAGTTTGTGTCGGTTTGTTATTAGCCTGAATATTTAGTTTGTGTCGGTTTGTTATTAGTCTGAATATTTAGTTTGTGTCGGTTTGTTATTAGTCTGAATATTTAGTTTGTGTCGGTTTGTTATTAGCCTGAATATTTAGTTTGTGTCGGTTTGTTATTAGTCTGGATATTTAGTTTGTGTCGGTTTGTTATTAGCCTGAATATTTAGTTTGTGTCGGTTTGTTATTAGCCTGAATATTTAGTTTGTGTCGGTTTGTTATTAGCCTGAATATTTAGTTTGTGTCGGTTTGTTATTAGCCTGAATATTTAGTTTGTGTCGGTTTGTTATTCGTCTGAATATTTAGTTTGTGTCGGTTTGTTATTAGCCTGAATATTTAGTTTGTGTCGGTTTGTTATTAGCCTGAATATTTAGTTTGTGTAGGTTTGTTATTCGTCTGAATATTTAGTTTGTGTCGGTTTGTTATTAGCCTGAATATTTAGTTTGTGTCGGTTTGTTATTAGCCTGAATATTTAGTTTGTGTCGGTTTGTTATTAGCCTGAATATTTAGTTTGTGTCGGTTTGTTATTAGTCTGAATATTTAGTTTGTGTCGGTTTGTTATTAGTCTGAATATTTAGTTTGTGTCGGTTTGTTATTAGCCTGAATATTTAGTTTGTGTCGGTTTGGTATTAGCCTGAATATTTAGTTTGTGTCGGTTTGTTATTAGTCTGAATATTTAGTTTGTGTCGGTTTGTTATTAGCCTGAATATTTAGTTTGTGTCGGTTTGTTATTAGCCTGAATATTTAGTTTGTGTCGCTTTGTTATTTCATAGAACACACATTACTCAATATATGATGAAGAAAATGGGCTTCTCCGAATCTGACATCTGTTCTCAATGCTCCCAAAATACTGCTGACACTTATTTCCATGCCATATGGTTGTGCTCACCCGTCCAGGATTTCTGGATCGCAGTATCACATAAACTGTCGTCCATCTTGGATTGTACGTTCCCTTTATCTCCGATCACGTGTCTACTCGGTGACTTAGCAGAAATCGTTATTTCTAAGAAACAAACGCACCCCATACTCGCAGCCCTCGCCATCGCCAAGGAAACAATCCTCGTTAACTGGAAAAATAAACAGTCTTTAAACATCAACCATTGGTTGAACCTCCTCATAGAACACAAATCAATGGAGAAAATCTGTGCTTCCAAAAAAATAAATAAAAAATATTTGAAATATTTTACAGGAAGTTGGTCTCCTTTTATTAAATCGTTAAATATAAATATTGCAACCTGATTCTGCCTGATGGCGAAAGCCACCACAACGATGTAAATGGTGATGCTGCTTACATTTTTTTGCATGACTCATCTTGTTTCTGGTTACCCTCGCCGAAGAGGAGGCGAGGGTATTGCAATTGGGTGCGTTTGTCTGTCTGTTTGTCTGTTTGTTTGTCTGTCCACGCACATAACTCAAAAACTAGTAACCCAATCGACTTGAAATCTTTACACAAGCAAGGTTCTGTCCGTGGCTCGGTTCTCCCCAAGAATGGCGTTGATCCGGATCTGGATCCAGATTCTAGAATTATTTTTACATCTGGAATTGTGCCTGTGCTGTAAACTGCCACTTTAAGAGGGAGGGACACGAATGGCATGATGGGAAAAAGAGTCCAGAAGGAGTCTTGTAGTACGTTCCGGAGCAGCAAGCTAGAGCAGGTTTGGCTCCTCTGATCCGGAAGCCCTGTTTACTGTCTCACAAGATCCAATAGTCTTTTGGAGGCGGGGTCTGCAATCTCTGATTGTCTTTCTAGTTTCATTTAGGAACCCGGTTTCTGTCTCCAGGACCGAGTGGACCTCAGAAATACATCACCTCCCAGCCATTCTAACTTTCTACGTTTCAGCTCCAGTCTCCAGCTCAATGTTCTTCACACAAGGATGGTTGATCTCCGGGGCTGTTGCATGCTGGGCTAACTCTTCAGGGGCTGTCCCCGTGGCTTGATATGTGCGGCCCGGCTCCTCTGGTCTCTGCTGGGTGGCGCATGCTTCTCGGGCGGCCCCCGGTGTTCCCCTGGGTTGCCATGCGGGGGTGCTGGCCCATGCGTTCGGGATGGCACTGAGCTGGCGCAGTCTGTCACTCCTCTGCTGGTAGTAGCGGCCCGGGTCCGGCTGGTGACCTAGGCGTGGCCATGGCCCCCTCACCTCCCCTCCCTCCTCCCTGACCTCTCTCCTCCACTCTCCCCGTCCCCCGCTCGCCCTCTGCTCCTTGGTCTCATCTCCTGTCCTGCCTCCCCCTCTCCCCTCTTCCTTCTCCTTTGCCTCCCCTTCTCTCCCCTCGTGGTCTCCCCCTTTCCCCTCTCTGCCCACCTCTCCTCTCCCGGCATCCTGCCTCCCGCCGGGGCCTCGCGGCTTCCTCCTTCCTGGGGTCTGGATTATGGGGGATGGGTGGGATGCGTCAGGGGCGGTGCTCAATCCCAGCCCTGTGCTAGGTTGGGCCTTCTGGCACCTGTGGGTGGGATGGTTGAGGGTGGAGGGTGCTGGGAGGGGGGCGGGTGGTTGTGGGGGGCGTGGTGTTGGGTGCTGGTGGGACGCCGGGCCGGTCCGCTGGCCTAGGTTTCGTCGGCTGTGTTGGTGACTGTCGCTCCCGGGCCCTGAGCTGGTTCTTCTGCGTGTGGCTCTGGGGGGGCCCCGGGGGTTGCTCCCGGGCCCTGGGCTGGTTCTTCTGTGTGTGGCTCTGGGGGGGCCCCGGGGGTCGTTCTCGGGTTGCTGTGGCTGCTTGGGGTGATCTGGGGGCTCATGTTGCCGTTGTTGGGCCCCTTTCTTAGGTGGAGGTTTCATGCATGCCAGATCCACCACTCCAGCACCTATCAAAACTCGATCTGAGAGTTAACTCCGCCCACAGATCTCTGAGTCAGTGGAGGTTGCTGGTTCAGTGTTTGTGGCTCTCACTATGCTCTCTCTCTTTTTCCTCAGATCTCCTGAGAACTTGGTGATCCATACTTTCCTCTGGAGGCTGATGTGAACCTGGTGTATTGGGACAACTCTTGGTGATGATTGGATGGAAGGGGTAGAATTAAGGAGCACAAATAAATCCATTGTACTCTCCCCTCAGAACACTGTGTATTTGTCACTTTGTGTTTGTCCATGTTGTGTGTTCATCTCCGTCTAAAAACCATCCTAAAAATAATGAACTATTTCGTGCTGATCTATGCGACAACTTTACAGGGATTAATTTTCATCGAGTCCCAGGAAGTACATTTACCGAGGATATCGGAAAAAAATGGATTGTTTCTGTGCGCTCACCTGAGGAGGCGAGGACGGACTCCACGATGGAGGTGTAGAACTGCACCAACATCTGGGTTGGCAGCTTGAGTTTCCTCAGCTGCTGCAGGAAGTACATCCTCTGCTGAGCCTTCTTGATGAGGGAGCTGATGGTCGGCTCCCACTTGAGGTCCCGGGTGATGGTGGTGCCCAGGAAGCGGAAAGAGTCCACGATGGAGATGGGGGTAGGGGAGTATGTGAGAGCGAGGGGGGACGGTGGAATTGGCTCCCCTGATTGGTTCGTGAGACAGACACCATCTCTACGTTCAGGAGGAGACTAAAGACTTTCCTTTTTAACAAAGCTTATAACTAATCGATGCAGTAATCAATATAATCAATCTGCTGTCATTAGGCAGCACTGGTGGCTTAACATCATGACACACTGAGCTCCTCCCTCTTTATCTGGTTATTCATGTTATAAATATATGTCAGTAATCTCTCTCTCTTCCTGTAGTCTTGTGCTCTCTCTCCCGCTGTTTGTCCCTCTTTCTCTTTCAGGTCCTTCTGTCCGTGGTGCTGCAGAACCTGGACCTGTGTCCCTCAACGCTGATGTCCATATCGCTAGCATTAGCATTTATAGCTTTATATCGCTAGCATTAGCATCTTGTTTTTGTCTGCTCCTGCTCTGTCTCACTATCACTTCCCTATCCATCTCCTTGACTCGTCTCCGACCTGCCATTCTCTCTCTCTCTCTCTCTCTCTCTCTCTCTACCCAGCCGGTCAGACAGATGGCCGTCCACCATGAGCCTAGGTTCTGTCCAAGGTTTCTGCCCGTTAAAGGGAAGTTTTTCCTTGCCTCCGTTGCTCTTGTGGGTCAAGTTGGGTTCTGTGTTTCCCTGCTAATCCTGTAAAGTGCCTTGAGATGACTTTATGTTGTGATCTGGCGCTATAGAAATAAAACTGAATTGAATTGAATTGAATTGAATTGAATTGGGACTGTGACTTTCCTGAAGTCCACCCACGATCATCTCCACGGTTTTCCCACTGCAGCGGGTCCAGGAGGGGGGCGGTGAGGGTCTTCAGATGGTGGAGAACCAGGCGCTCAAAAGACTTCCTGACTACAGATGTCAGTGCTATTGGTCTGTAGTCATTAAGTCCTGTGATCCTTGGCTTCTTGGGGACAGGAACAATGGTGGAGGACTTGAAGCAGGCTGGAACATGACAGGACTCCAGGGAGGGGTTAAAGATGTCTGTGAAGACAGGAGTCAGATCACTGGCACAATGTTCCAGGGTGGGGGGGGGGGAACATTGTCCGGCCCCGCAGCTTTACGGGGGTTCAGCTTTGTGAACTGTCTGTGCACATCCTGCTCCTGGATGCAGAGGACAGTAGAATAATGAAAATAACTATCCATATATATCCGAGTCCTGATCTGGAGGTAACGTCCAATTCCGATTGAGTCTGCAAGCACGTGATCGGATCAGGACATTCCCGAGTAAAAATACATTGTGGTTGTCTGCTCCTGTTCTCTCTCTCTCTCTCTCTCTATCAGTCTCTCCCCCTCTATGTTTTTGTCTCCCCTATCTATTCTTTCAGCCAATGATCATTGGCTCGAAGCAGGGATGCACCAGTATATGCATCTGTTGTTGCTGTGCTATGAGGAGGTGGGACTCTCTTTATAGGTGACAAGAGAATGACAGTTCACAGAAAAGCAGCAGTTAACTTTGTCCACAGACTCAGCTTTCATTGGTAGGTTGCGGTTTTAGTGGAGAATTTTCCTGGGCTTGCCTTGACACATGGTATTGCATAACCTGCTTAGCTTTATAGTCTGGTGAAATGCAATGGACCTCTGGAGAAACAGAACGAGGGAGAGGAAAAGACAAAGCATAAAAAGTCCAACAAGGATGACCTGAATTAGCGTTTGAGTGATGCTGCATGTGTCTGAATACATTTGATATAAATTGACTGTTTTGGCTCGAGTGACTTCATCAAGGGTAGAGGCCAGTTTGTGGAGTATAAAGTATCAATCATGGATAGATCTTCTGCAACACACAACTGCAGCAGTTATAATGAATTGTTAATTAACTACAAAAAAGATTTATGTCGTAAAAGAACACTGCTGCTCATTAAAAATAAGAAAAATAAAATCTTTATATTTATATAAAAAATTAGTTATCAAGCTGTAGAAGACCCTTCAATTGGTTTAATCATTCCACTCATTGGCGCCTGGACGGGGTTCTGTATATTGTACACAATAAAAACACCATCATTCAGGAGATGCTGTGTCTGTGTATTCCGTATCTGATAAGAACTAGAAGGTTACAGTCTGAGTCTGCTGCTCCTCGTTCCCTCCACTGAGAACTGTTCCCCAGCTCTACACATAAGTACGATCCATATGGATCCATATGACACACTGTGGTCGTATCACTGTGGTACTGTGCTGGTCAACAAGTTCAAGGTGGTGTGTTTCTGCATTACCAACCACAACTTTGTTATTTGTTGCCGTTTCCCTTTGAGGAAAAGTTCCAATGCTTTTATTTCTTCCAAACAAAAACAAAAGAGAGTCTTTATATAGAATTTCATATATAATTTTTCATGTGATTCTGAATGATATGTTTCCAATGGGGGGGGGGCACATTTATTCAAGAGGAGGAAGGTAATGAATAGAGCTATAAGGGGACAGTCTCGCCCATATCCCATATTGGGGGCAGTTTTGGGTGGGTGATTAATGGGAAGAAGAAACAGGAGGGAAGCAGAGAGGAGGAGGGATAATGGTGGCGCAGGAGTGATCTGATCAGAGCCATTTTGGTGCCCTAGGCGAGATTAGGATTTTGCGCCCCCCCCACATACACGGCAAACATAATATATATAAAACATGAATAACAACAGCCATATGACGGACCTTTAAAGTTCAATTATTCTTCAAAACAACTAGCACACGCTATACAATACAAATAATAATTAAATAATAATCACTTTCTGTTTTGAAAAAAAAAAAAAGCAAAAAAAAAAAGCTGCTTGCTGTTTACCCTGCACTTTCGTCACATATGCCTGTTTTACAGGATCCAAAACTTTTCTACCTCGGAATTAAAAAACATTTTCTAAAGACTGTCAGCATTAAACTGGAGTTAACTTCAATGTGAATTATTGTGATTTTATGAACTGTTTTTAGCACAATCTGTATGTGCTAGTAATCATGTATTGATTATGTTTTAGTAATATTTTAACTGTATTTATTATCCATTGTTTTATGTTTGTTGCACATTGTTGTATTTGCTGTTGTTTGTCCCAGGAACTGGAGATGGAAATTAGTTCTGAGAGCTATAGTCTGGTACAAAGTATATTTTCTTTGATTAATGTTTCTGTCCCTGTTAAATAAATAAATTAAAATATTGTAATACAAAATAAAATAAAAAACATAATAAATCATCTTGTTGTGATCATGCATTACTAAAATTAACAAGGTTACACTACAATTTTATAGTTACAGCAGCTACACATAACAGTAGCATTACTAGTTACCTTTGCTTTATTTACACTAGCTAGCATTTTTAATGTAAGAAAAGTCATGACATACCTCTATACTGCGACTTTTTTCCCGCCTCCTCTTTCCTTTTTTTTCTGAAGGCCGAGCCTGAGGGCTTGGATGACCTTTTCATGATGGTAATTGTTTTCAAATTTGTTTTACAAAAATTAACTTCGTCACATCTGCCACTGTCACGGTCTAGCTGAGATGCGCACGGATAAATCGCCCCCTCCCCCCCCCTCCTTGGATGGTCAAGGCATTGTGTTTCAGGTCATACCAAGAATGACAAACAACGAGCGGGGGGGTGTTTTTTATTTTTTCTGTATTTGTTCATTTTTTATTTTCAAGGTAAAGCATGAGGAAAGGGCGCCCGTCGGGGCTATAAATTATAACTATTATTAGTTTATTATTTTCCTTTTTTTTTCTTTTTTTTTTTAAATTTATATATATATATATTTTTTTTCGAGGCTTGGAGTGGCGCCCCCTCCAGCAGGTGGCGCCCTAGGCGACCGCCTAGAGCCGGCTCTGGATCTGATAACTATAAGCAGCTAAAACTGTAGCGTTTGATTCACGGAACTAAGAAGAAAACAACTGTTTCGGTTCTTCAAAACATTGATGATGATCACGGTGGAATCATGTAGCTGAAGAGTCTAGCGCTACCAAGGTGGACCGACAGGCAATCTTGAACCCGCGCCGGAGCGGCAAGTCGGCCTAAATTCCGGGATATGTTCACACACACCGCGAATGAAGGCTCAATTTACGTTTTTGGTTCAGATCAGGCTCGGATGCGGACACATAGTGAGCCTGACACAGATTCCTCAGACGAGTGGTTCCCATCTGGATCACAGAGGAGCAGCCATTGTACAGTTGATATCCATCCATCCATCTTCAAACCGCTTATCCGGGGCCGGGTCGCGGGGGCAGCAGCCTAAGCAGGGAAGCCCAGACTTCCCTCTCGCCGGCCACTTCCTCTAGCTCTTCCGGGGGGGATCCCGAGGCATTCCCAGGACAGCAGAGAGACATAGTCTCTCCAGCGTATATATATACAGCAGTGGCGGGCGGTCAGGGCCTGCAAGGCCTTCTCTGCTGACCTAACATAACCAGAAATCAAGAATACATGATCATATTTATGATAAAATCAATTTAATTTTATGTATATATATATATATTCTTCACATTCATGTCATATTATATTCAAGTGATGTATTTTTAGGTGAGAGTTTTTATCCAATCAGAATTTAGCTAGCTTGTGTTGCAAGGCGGATTTCATAGTACCAGTGGCAAGTACTATCCGTCCGAGACCTTCAGAATCAGCGCTGCTTGCCGTCTGTGTTGTGTGAGTGAACGGGCTCGTAGAGTTGAGTTGATAGACAGTTGCGATAGCCAATCAGATCACGAGTTGGTGAAAGTAAGGCCTTCCTGCCTGTGATTGGATACTCCGTGTGAGAGGGCAGCGCTATGCATATTGCGTCATCAACTAATGCAGACCGGTACGGCGCGACCGTCCGAAAATAAAACCACAACTATTCCTGCGTTTTTAACCCACAATGGCCGAAGGAGGGGAAAGTGTGGATTTGGTTGTGGATATTCTTGAAAGGCCATTTTCAAGACGGACCTTTACAGAGAAGCTAGCTCTCGTGAGCCGACGTCGTCCAACTCCGGAGCTAGCTAACCTGTCCCAGGTGGGGAAAGGATTTGTACGCCACTTCCAGGCTTCAAACTTTTGGCTTACAGCTTCCGAGGGTTGCTGCAAATTGTTCTGCTGGGAATGCCTTTTGTTTGCAAGGGATCGATTTAATGTTTGGAGCAACACTGGATTTAGGAACTTTAAGAAAGGAGAATGGATTTTGTTTTCAAACGGGACAGCCGTTTTGGTGAGTACCAACATTTTATTTATTTAACATGATAACGAAATAAAATCACAGATATACTGTAAATGCAATGTGTGTAAATAATGTGGCACGCCGGTGCAGCTGTGTGATTGTAGTGGAAGTACACAACGAGACAAATGTGGCCGTTGTGTTGCAGTCTTTTTCTATTAAACTGCAAGTTTGCAATTTAAAGCGTGCATATATTCATGGTGGACTTTAAAACGTTTTGGACAAATAATGTTAAATTCCCTTTTATTTATAACTCTGATAGTACCACGTATAGTGATAAGTTTTAATTGCTGATGCAGTTTATTGACTTTTAAATGCTCCGGAAAAAATATCCCGTGTTGTACACGATTGAGGTGATGCAACACCCAGTAGTGCGTAAGTGTGTGTTTGTACATTATTTCTAAAGCCGTGGTGTCATAAATGATGGTATTATGAGGGGTATTTATTGTAGTCGGACTAAGTAGGACTTCACTGAAGGCCTAGGTGTAAAATGCACCGCCCGCCACTGATATACAGTATATATATATATATATAGTTGATATATTGTTTGTAAATAAATGTGTTATTACAACATTAAACACTCTTTTTCATTGTTGTTTTTTTTGTTATCTAGAAGTAAATAACTGTTGAGATGTTTGATTTCTCCTGAGACCTTGATGATTCAGACTTTCCTTTAGAGGTTTCATGCATGCCAGGTCCACCACAATGCACAATGCCCCCCAAACTCCGCCTATGCACATAACGTGGCCGGATTCCAGGAACTTTCGGCAGCCAGGGTGCGGAACCCTATCATGTAATCCACCACGGAGTGCCCTTGTCACACCTTGAGGTGTGGCTGTGTCCTTCCTCCACTAACTCTCCCTGTCTTCCCCTCTCCTGTACTCCTGCCATCACCTGCATCACATCAGTCATCAGCCCGGACTCTACATATACTCTACTCACACACCACACCCCTGCCAGATTGTTAGCGATGATCACTACTTTCCAGCAACTCACACTGACCTCCGTGTACTGATCCTACCTGATTCCTGGACTCTGCCTCTTCGCCTGCCCCTTGGGATCTGTCTGCTTGTTTGTTTGGATTTCCTGGTTTGTGACCCCTGCCTGTTTTTGGACCTTCCCTTTGCCTGCCCCTTCGGATCTGTCGTGCGTTTGGGGTTTTTTCCTGCCTCGGTCCGTGACAGCCCTGCTTGTGCAATAGTCATCAGCCTACGTGCGGCTTCTCTTCCAAGAGTAACCATATCGAAAATCTTCCTAAACTCCTCAGAAAACGGGGAAACAGATGAGCAGACGGGCAAATCTTTTTCCCACTCTGCTGATCCCCAGTCCCGCACTGTCTCAGTGAGGAGGGAGACAATGTAAGCCACACAGGACCACTCAGACGGGAAAGCGGAGGGCTGCTGCTCAAAAACTAACGAGCACTGGACCAGAAATGGACGGCAGGTTCCAGAAGCTCCGGAGCAATGTTTAGGAGGAGGCAGGTGACTCTTCGGGTGGGGTTGTTCCATGCGGCCTGGCCGGCTTGCCACAAACCTCTGCAACTGTGGTTGGTAAGTCACACCAGCCCAGGGCCCGGGAGCGATGGTCACCAACACAGCCGACGAAACCGAAACAGCGCAGCGGCCCGGCAGCCCACCAGTACCAACCCCCCCCATTGGATAAATTCTGGGCTTTGTCCCGCCCATCAGAGTCTCTGGGGCATGATGATTGGATGATCTGTCTGCGGTGGAATCCCTTTTTGATTGACGGTGAAATAAGCGAATCACTTATTTTAACAAACGACTAGCGTTGTGTAACATTTATGATGTAGGCCAGAACAAAATTAGCTTCCCTCATTGAATGAGCACTGGCGCACTCCAAACCAAAACAAACATGGGAGAGGGAGGGACTTCCCCTCCTACTTTGTCCAATCGACGAGCGCCCCTTTCAGCCACGTGACGTTGCTCCCAAAGTTTGCTCCATGACAAAATCACAGTGTGAACGCAGATTTTTCAACTAATTATAAATGCAAGAATTTGCTCCCAATCGAACCAAGTCATCTTGGTGCAGTGTGAAAGCGCCCTGAAACTGGTGAGGTTCCAGCCTGCATGACCACAGGCAGGAGAAAGAAATACAGAGACGAATTCCGGCAGTTTGGGCAGCCTCCATACATTGACATCTTTAAAAGCAACATCCAAACACACCTGAAGATTTGCTGTTCAACATGTGCGTCCTACTGGCTATGACATACGGGGCAGAAATATGGGCCACAACGAAGAAGACCGTGAGCAAATTAGCAGCCGCACAAAGGAAAATGGAATGCGGCATGCTCAATATGACCTACCGGGACTGCAAGACAAACAACTGGGTCCGTGACAAACCAAGGGTGAACGACATCACAGAAGCCGGACACCTAGCAAGAATGTGCGATGACCGCTGGACATCTAGGCTGACAACGTGGAGACCTTTCGACGCAAGGCGGAAGAAGGGAAGACAGCCAACACGGTGGAGGGACGACCAAGACGAGTTCTGCAAGATGGGAAATATATGGACCAAAGCAGCACAAGACAGACATGTGTGGACCGCTCATGCCGACGCCTATGCCCAAAAAGGGATCACAGGCTGAGAACCAAGAAGAACAAACACATTTCAGTACTCTTGCTGGAAATCAGACAGTTTCTACAACCCTGACCACGAGAGCCAGTGCCCTTCAGATTACTCTTCCCAGAGGGGGGTGTTGCTTCTGTCCTTCATGTTCTCATTTTTTTTCTTTCAAAACAACTTTCAAGGGTTTGTCTTTTCAACCAGGGTTCTTGGCTTCTATGTTCTGAAGCAGTTTTTAAGGCGTCTTGGCTTCTTTTGCTGGCTTTTCACCACACATTATGCAGAGCGGACTTTTCATCCAGCTAAAGCAGTGGTTCTCAAATGGTGGGGCGATGTCAGGGGGGGCGCCTGTGACCGCGGAGAAAATGTTTTTTTGCCTTACGAGAGTAAAGTGTAATTGCACATCCACTCCAGTAGTTGGCAGTGGCGCCCTAATTGTCAGAGTGCGCGCAGGGAGGATTAGCAGAAGAAGAGCGGTCGTAAACAATCTACGGTGGGAGAAGAAGAAAGACCTGACTTCCTCATTTTCTGTTGCAGACTAAAAAAAATGGTAATAAAGTTATTCTTTGTTGTAAGTTGATCTATATTTCTTTCTTTTTCATATTTCTTTGTATGTTAATAAGGATACAAGAGTGTTTTTTTTTTCGGGGGGGGGGGGGCGCGAAATGTTTTTTTCTTCCTAGGGGGGGCGCGACAGAAAATAATTGAGAAGCACTGAGCTAAACATTCTGAAGTTTAATGACATTGTAGATTACAACACAATGCAAATACAGTAATATCTTGAGATACGAGTATAATTCGTTAACTCAATTTTCTTGTTTCTCAATTTAATTTTTTCAATACAAAATAACTGAATTAAAAAAAAATCCACTCTGTCCCTCAAAAAGTTCTGTCAGCCTTTGGAAGGATTTGGAATGCTGGAATGGAAAGTGACACACCTGTGTCCTTCCCCCACTAACTTCCCCTGCCTTCTGTGCTACCTGTGCTCCTGTCATCACCTACATCACACCTGCCATCAGCCCAGACTACATATACTCAGCCCCTATCTGGATTTGTCTGCTGATCTGGACTGACTACCCGGTAACGAACAATAAAGCTCTGTTGTTGGATTCCCCCCATTTGGGTTCTTACCTGCCTTGGGCCATGACAGAAAGATTTTATTGTCGTTGTCATCACAGTAAAAGTACACAGTACAAGTACAGTGCAACAACGAAACAAGTTTGATGAGTGAGCTTCGGCTGCAGCAATAAATCGCGCTGCCAACAACTCTCCTTGGAGAAGGTGCAGAAAGCATCAGGTACACAGGAGAACACACGGAGAAGGGAACGACACGATGCACCGGGAACGCTGCACTGGGAACGCTGCACTGGGAACGCTGCACTGGGAATACTGCACTGGGAACGCTGCACTGGGAACACTGCACTGCTAACGCTGCACTGGGAACGCTGCACCGGGAACGCTGCACTGGGAACGCTGCACTGGGAACGCTGCACTGGGAACGCTGCACTGGGAACGCTGCACTGGGAACGCGGCACTGGGAATGCGGCACTGGGAATGCTGCACTGGGAACTCTGCACTGGGAACGCTGCACTGGGAACGCTGCACTGGGAACGCTGCACTGGGAACGCTGCACTGGGAATGCGGCACTGGGAATGCTGCACTGGGAACGCTGCACTGGGAACTCTGCACTGGGAACGCTGCACTGGGAACGCTGCACTGGGAATGCTGCACTGGGAACGCTGCACTGGGAACGCTGCACTGGGAACACTGCACTGGGAACGCTGCACTGGGAACGCTGCACTGGGAACGCTGCACTGGGAACTCTGCACTGGGAACGCTGCACCGGGAACGCTGCACTGGGAACGCGGCACATATGATGATGATGAATATATTTATTAGATAGAATGTTAGAGTACAAGTACAGTCACACAGTAGCATGTATTACAGTACAAATAACGTCAAACATCCGGTCTAAGAGGAGCATTTCAAAAAAGCCCTTGCGGGCTTGTTTCCATTGAAAGTCCTTCGTACATAAATCATCCACAATTAACAATACAAATAAAAATAAAACCAATATTAAATTACGCAATTGATGCAATGTAACATTAGAAAAACAAAAATAAAATGTTTTTACACCGCCAGTGCAAACTAACAATTAATCTAAAATAAATTACACCACTGATGCAAAATGACAATAAATAACTTACATAAATTACAATAAATTACTAAAGCAATTAATACGTGCAACGTAGGTGGACAAAAAAAAGGAGGGGGGGTTTGATCCGGAGAGAGTCGTGATGACTATCTCCGTTTCTGTCCCCCTAAAAGGTGTATTTTTAGGGCCTTTTTGAAGGAGGCCAAAGAGGTGCATGTTTTGAGGGCGGGAGTCAATCCGTTCCACCCTTGGGTGGCCGTATTGTAAAAAGATGATTTACCCATGTTAGTCCTATAGGAGGGGGTAATCAGGTTGTTGTTTGAGCTCCCTCTAGTGTTGTGGCTGTGGGTGTCACTAAATCTGTGGAGGTGTTTATTCAGGTATGCAGGGATTGAGGGGACTGAGGGCAGAGCTGCATTGACTATTTTAAATGCCAATCCCATTTTGAGTTGTTTAACCCTGTCTTCTACCCTGAGCCATTTTAGGCTAGCAAAATGTCCAGGAAGAAGGTGGGTCATGGGCCCCAGATTGAGGAGTAGCCCAATCAGTTTGTTTTGGGAGGTTTGGAGCCTGGTTTTCAGGGACATTTTGATGTTTGAATACCAGGAGGTGCTAGCATAGTCAAAGAGGGGCTGAACGAGGGCTCCAGCAAGCGTCCGGAGAGCACTTTTGTTGACAAAAGCAGACATTCTGCCCAAAAATCTTGTTCTCTGATTGACTTTTTTGATCACCTTAGTTGCCATACTATCACCAGACAGGTATTTGTCAAGAACACAGCCCAAATAGGTAATCTCTTCTTTGCTGGAGATGACTGTATTATCGACTGTGACCTTGAAATCATTAACATTTATCTCACGTAGAGAGTGTTTAGACCCAAAAAGAATCGATTCGGTTTTACCAAGATGTAGTGACAGTTTGTTATCGGTAAGCCAAGTACGGATTCTGGTGAGCTCAGAGCTGAGAGCCTCCTCAACCTGCACTTTGTCCTCTCCCGAAATCAGGAGTGCTGAGTCATCAGCAAACAGGAACAATTTGCAGTTACAGGCAGCACTCATGTCGTTAATGTATAGGAGGAACAGTAACGGTCCTAGAATGCTGCCTTGAGGAACCCCACAGCTCACCGGGAGGGACGAGGACAAGGTTCCGTTTATGTCTACCATTTGTTCTCGTCCCTCAAGGTACGATTTCATCCAGTTTGTTGATGTGCTATCAAAACCAATCGCCCCTAGTTTATTCAATAGGATTGAATGGTTAACGGTGTCAAAGGCCTTCTGGAGGTCCAGCATAACCATGCCGCAGTACTTGCCCGAGTCTACTTCACGCTTAATGTAGTCGGTCAGATATATGAGGCACGTGTCAGTGGAGTGGGATGTTCTGAAGCCTGATTGGAATTCAAAGAGCAGGCTATGCTCGGCGAGGTAGCGGTTGATTTGCTCCTGGATTATTCTCTCCATGACCTTTGAGATGAAACAAAGGATGGAAACAGGGCGGTAGTTGCCAGGTTCTAATTTGTTTCCTTTTTTATACAGAGGGATAACCCGCGCCGTCTTGAATTCCTGTGGGACGTGGCACTGATTGATGGATAAATTTATCAGATGGGTTACCACGGGGGTGATAGAGACAGCTGCGTCTCTGAGGAACCGGGTGGGTATGTTGTCAAGGCCTGTGGCCTTGTTAGGTTGAAGGGCAATTAGTTTTTTTAGCACATCAACGGTATTTACAGGTGTGAAGAAGAAAGTGTCCTTTTTAGCACCTAGCTTCTCATAGTGAGTCTGGATGTGGTCAGAACCGTACAGACCTGAATGCGGGGGGAGTTTGCTGACCAACAGGGGGCAATAGTGGTGAAAAAGCTGTTAAAACAATTAGCTAGCACCAACCTGTCGGTCTGGAGCGAACCACTTGAGTTAATGCAGATATTACTGGTTTTTGTTTGGAGTCTGTTGCTGCAGCCTAATTGTTTTAGGGCCTCCCACAGTTTTTGTGGGTTGCTTTTGTTTGCCTCAATGTTCTCATTTAAGAAATTCTTTTTGGCATTTTTTATCATTTTGTTAACCTCATTGCGTAGTTTTCTGCTTTTTTCAAGTAGTTCCTCGTTGTTGGTTTTTCTGTACTCAGAGTAACATTTGTTTCTGAGCTTGATGGCATTCAATATTTCCCCCTTCATCCAAGGTTCTGTACGGGCTCTGACCCGAACAGCAGTTATGGGTGCTATCTTATCGACTACGGACAGAAATGCAGATTTAAAGGAAGACCAGGTCCCCTCGACAGAGGCGGAGTTTAAAGTTTCAGACCAATCAGTTTCCTCCAGCGCTGTTGTTAGAGCTTCTGGGGAGTAATGCTTCATGGTTTTGCAGTTTATTGTGGTGTGACAATGGGCTGCAGGTCTATGAATTTTTCGAGTGCAGAAGATCATGTTGTGATCACTTAAACTGCACTCGATGACACCACTGTTTTTGATTCTAGATTTGTCCGATGTCAGGATTAGGTCTATGATGGTTCTAGAGGTGGTGCTTACCCTTGTAAATTGCTGAATCAGCTGGGTAAAGTTATGCAGATTACAGAAGCTGCTGAAGGATTTGAAAGTCGGGGTGTCTTTCCGAAGGACATTGGTGTTACAATCTCCTATCAGAATGACCTCCGAGCTTCCCAAGCCGATCACATGCTTCTCCAATAAATCATAGAATGAATTTTGGTCTGGGGGTCTGTACACTGCGCCAATGACCAGAGGTTTAGCTCTGGGATAAATGATCTTTACCCAGACAGACTCTGTGTCTGTTCCTAGTTCTGGTAGAACGGTGAAGTTGAGGTCTGATCTAACGTAGATGCAGACCCCGCCCCCATGACGGTCCCTGTCCTTCCTGATAACAGTTATCCCTTCATCTCAATCTCAGTGTCTTTACAAGAATCATCCAGTTTGGTTTCAGAAAAGGAGAGAATTCCAACCTTACCGTTGCCAAACATCGATGTTAACTCGGACATCTTGGATTTGCATGTCAAGCTGTTCACGTTGAGATGAATAATGTGAAGACCTCTCCCCGAGAAAATGTTATTCATATCTTCCGTGGAGTAGAAGCCTTTGTCATTCACTGTCTCTGGGGGGACGCTGGGGGGAGGAGGGGGTATCGATGGGGGGGTATTGTCCGCCGGTGAATGGGGTAGGGTGGGGCCGTTGGGCAGGAGGGGGGCGCTGGGGTGGCGGTATCGATCGTAAACAAAGGGAATGGCCGACCGATACCTGGGGGGGGAGTGCAGCTGGGGGGTGGGAGTGCAGCTGGTGTTCTCAGGCGTTGCTTCGTGGCGAAAAACTCCGGGGGAATAATCCGCATTTCCGAGGCCTCTGCTCGATGTGACCCTGTCTGTGTTTCCAGGGCGGCGGGGGAAGCCCCTTCCGTCACCGTGACGTATCTGCGCCGGGGGAATTCCGTGACGCGCCGTCGCGCGTTGGCTGCATCCCTCGGCGCGAAGTGCCGGAAGTGAAAACAGGGAGAACGCTTGCGCTGCTCCTTCTCCGTCTTGCTGCTGGGGGGGTTCGGTGGTGGGCGATGTGGCGTTTGGCTGGGTTGACCTCGGGAGGTTTGTCGCGAAGTCCTCGGGGCGCGGCCTCCACGTGTCGCTGCTCCAGATGTTGTGAGCGGCGACGAAGGCTGAGTCGAACGGCGTCTCCGTGAACGTAGAATTCGGGTCTCCGGGTCCCGGGTTTGGGTGTATATTTCCGGACAGAAGTAGACTCATACAGATGATTTTCCTTACTGTCCTGCTGTCCAGGTGGTGCACGTTTCTCCTCCTGGATTGAAACCGCTTCAGATCGCCCAGAGTTTTAAAATGCGCTGAAGAAGCGGCGCACAGAAACGATCCATTTCTTTCCGATATCCTCGGTAAAAGTACTTCCTGGGACTCGATGAAAATTAATCCCTGTAAGGTTACCGCATAGATCAGCACAAAATAGTTCAATATTTTTAGGATGGATTTCAAAAGAAGATGTTGTTTCCTCTTGTAGAGCAGTGAACGAGGTGGAATGCGGGAGCTCGCTGGGAGCTCACCCTCGGTGCGACCGCTCTCACCGACCATCTCACACATCTTTTGGGAACTTCTGGGAAGGCTGCACTGGGAACGCTGCACTGGGAACGCTGCACTGGGAACGCTGTACTGGGAATGCTGCACTGGGAACGATGCACTGGGAACGCTGCACTGGGAATACTGCACTGGGAACGCTGCAATGGGAATGCTGCACTGGGAATACTGCACTGGGAACGCTGCACTGGGAACGCTGCACTGGGAACGCTGCACTGGGAATACTGCACTGGGAACGCTGCTCCGGGAACGCTGCACTGGGAATGCTGCACTGGGAACGATGCACTGGGAACGCTGCACTGGGAATACTTCACTGGGAACGCTGCAATGGGAATGCTGCACTGGGAACGCTGCACCGGGAACGCTGCAATGGGAATGCTGCACCGGGAACGCTGCACTGGGAACGTTGCACTGGGAACGTTGCACTGGGAACGCTGCACCGGGAACACGCAGGGATTTTTTCAATGACGAGCAGGAACCAGGCAAGTCCGGAGAATTGTCCTTCGGGGAGGGGGGGGGGGGCGCAGTAGGAAGGTTTCCAGAGCAGATGAGCCAATGAGGGGTGTGTGTGTGAGAGAGAGTTCATGTGTGTGGAAAGTCAGAGAGATGTCCTTGGATTGTTTTGGTAGACAGATAGGACCTGGCATCGTACAGAACTCTCTCAGAGGGGGAGGGAGGGGGGGGGGGCTGGAAACATGAAATGAAACTTTAGCTTAATCCAAATATACAACTGGTCCTCAGTTATTCCTCGTTTTGTGTGCGAAGGTGAGACTTCAGTCCCTCCAAGCCAGGACTCAGTCCGGAGATCGATACAGTTCTACCTGCTGGTGCAAGATGGTATCCATTTCTGCCGGTCCTCCCTGGATCGATCCCTGAGCTGGTTGCCCAGGTCCTTGATTCAAGACACCACACGGTCCCCCAGAGCACCGAAGAGCACTTTTAGATCCATGGTCAATTTATCCAGAACTTTGAAAGCCACAGTCTTGGAGACTTTCCGGTACACCAGGGCAACTCCCGTCCCAATTAGCAGATGCCCCCCCCCACAAATAAGCCAAACAGCCAAATATCTTCCACATCCTCTACAGATAGGAGCAGAGAGGGACAGAGAGGACAAACGTCTGCTCTCGTCAAAGACCAGGAGAAGCTATTATGCCAGGCTGCTGTTTCTGGACTTCAGCTCGGCATTCAACACGATCATCCCACAAACTCTGGTGAACAAACTGGTGACACTGGGGCTGACCCCATCGATGTGCAACTGGGTCCTGGACTTCCTGACGAACAGGCCGCAGACTGTGAGAATCCGCAACATCTCCTCCTCTCCCATCATCCTCAACACATCGCTAGCGACCTCGCATGGAGGACCAACTCAGCCGCCCTAGTAAAGAAGGCCCACCAGCGCCTCTACTTTCTGAGGAGGCTGAGGCGAGCAGGTATGGGCTGGCGTCCTTCTACAGGTGTGCGGTGGAGAGTGTCCTCTCATCCTTCATCACGGTGTGGTACGGCAACTGCTCTGCTGCAGACAGGAAGGTCCTGCAGAGAGGAAGGTCCTGCAGACAGGAAGGTCCTGCAGCGGGTGGTTAAATCGGCCCAAAGGACCTCGGAGAGCAGCCGACCCACCGTCAGTGATATTTACAGCAGCAGGTGCAGGAAAAAGGCAACCTGCATCATGAAGGACCCCCCCCCCCCACCCTGCACTCGCACCGCTCGCACTCGAAAAGATGAATTAATGAACATGCTTTTTTAAATGCCGTTTTGGATCTCTTTCTAAATGAGTGCAGCATCAGCTCCTCAGGCTCCCTGCGTCTGCGTCAGGGGACACAATGCACAGCTTAAATTTGGATTTCAGGGTTTGCCAGGGATCTTCTCAAAGTAGATTTGCTGTCCTTGCCAGCTTTGCAGGTCCCCTTGCAGGACACTGAAGATATGTTCAGTCTCAATTTGAGACTGAAGACATGTTTGTTATAAATTCTGAAAAACCTAACTATAATTATTTGTCAATATAATGACTTTTTATCATCCATTAAAATGCATGTAATTTACATTTAAGAGGGGGGGGGGGGGGGTAAAATGCTTAATATTTAGGCATACTGTTTAATTAAACATATTACATTAAAATTATTGATTTATTAAAATTCTGCAATTAAACAATAGAGCACTCTGTGGTGATTTCTACCACAGTCCCAAAAGAGCTTTCAGAAGTGTGAAAGTCTGAGTCCTGTCTGAGTCGGCGTCGAAATTCCTCTGTAGGAATAGCTCACAGCCAATAGAGGGCAGTCATGTACTTCTAGAACTGCGTGAGCTGGCTGTCATTTGAAAATGCTCCAATGAATCTTACAAATGCATGCACACTTGATACAAATATATATAGATATATATTTATATGTACCATGCACCCTACCAACGCAATACTGGGACATGCAGCTCATAATGATGCCTCTCTTTTTTAAGACAATCTTCCCTCAAAGCCTTTGCATGTTTGTCCATCTGTATCCGAACAGTTGTGCCACTGCAGAGATTTAGAGGCCCATGGGCAAAGAGATTGTCACAAGGTCCATTGAACAAACAATCTAAATGCTCCAATTGGTCGTAGGAGGTGGGCAGAGGGACGGTTCTTCCGTGTTCCAGGTTCCCTGTTCAAAAACGTAAGGGGACTGTCTTCTCGAAGGATCCCCAGGCACCAATCAAGCTGCTCCTAACAATGTGTTTTTAATCTCCACAGAAAAGACACATTTATGTCGGACAGGATGGCCACAAACATGGAAGCGTCAATAAATAGGAGAATGAACTTACAGAGTGCAGAGGCTCCTTCATATATAACGAATGTACCACCTTCTGAATCACGTAAACAGCTGTAACTACTGTTACTGCTCTAAAGAGTTCATCTTTTTTACTTACTAAGCATATTTTTGTCTCGTCTTTTGTGCAGTGAAATCTCCTTTAAAATTTACTCTGTAAAACATTTTTGAACGAAATTCAAGAAGGTATTTCAAGGGCGTCGCTCGCTTTGCGGTTTACACCCAGAATCTCTGACTCATCTGTATTGGAGTTGCTCGATAACACGGAAATTTAGGAAAGATATTACCGACTTTATAACTACCGATTTATGTAATAACTATAACATGAATTATAAACATGTTGCATTTGGATTTTTTTTTTTTTTTTACAAATGGCTTATAATGTCTCCAGAAACCTAACCCTAACCATCATCCAATAAAGAGCAACACGGCTCATACACAACGTTGGCTACCAGGAACACACAAGCCCATTGTTCCTACCGTCAGAGTTACTATAGTGGAATATCAAACAGCTCAAATCATGTTCAAAGCTAAAATTTAACGTCTATAACCAATACCTGTACAGGATCTATTCTGTATTCAGGGGGCAAGTTATAATTGAAGGGGGAAAATGAACTTCAATATTCTTTTAATTCGTATGACCAGGAAAGGTTTTTGTGTTTCAGCCAGCGGGGTGAGATCATGGAACAAATTCACGATTGAGTTGAAACAATGTCGAAACATGAAACAGTTACTATAAAGTATTAAGTATAAAGAAGCAATCTTTAAGAGGTACAGGGTTATGGAAAGTGCTGGGCGTTACGGGGTGTTATATGTATGTGTGTGTATGTACATGCCTAAATAACATATGTTATTTTATTTATTATTTGTTTATGTGAATTATAGTATAGTTTCTTAATAATATGGAGTCAGAAATAAGTATCAGGCATCAGTAATAAGACTTTCTTATTACTACTACTTGTTAAGGAGAAGGGGTGCGAGTTATAAGTTATACTTCTAACTCCTTTTCAAATATGTTTAAATGTTTATATATATATTAGATCCCAGAGACCTCAGTAGCATGAAAAAAACAGAGTTTTCACTCTTGGAGATTTGTACTATGTATTTTCATTTGGTGCATGTTTATTTAAATGCATGTTTCATTGTATCTCAGAGATGACATCCACTATGACATCGTCCTTTGTCTCTCCCGAGCTCTAAAAGTTGCCACTGCTCATGACAGTAAATAAAACACAAATAACATGTTCTTTTTATATATTTTCTGACTTTCTATGGTGGCTTTCTTCCAGTTGCTAACATTTTCTCTCGATCAGAAAGGCCACTCTGGTGCTCCTTGGAACATTTCGCGGAACCTAATTGTGGCATTAAAATTCATGCTGCATTATCTGGGGTGAAATACAACGTGAAATGGCTCTGTGATTTTCCTTGAGGGAATGGCATGATGCACCGTTTCCATGGTGCTGATGTCATTTTAATCACTGCTGCCTGGTCTCAGAAATGCCTGTTAGGAGCATCGTGCGGCTCGGAAATGTCATTCTCTCAAAGGCTCACGAAGCAGCAGCAGCGCCAGAGCACTTTGCTTTGATTGCTCCTGGGTTGATGCCTGTGTGACAGAAAGGCAAGGAACGCTTGCTCTTGTTCGGCCACTTGGAGTTTTACATTTTTGAAAGACAATAATGAACAGATCAATGGCCGTAAATAGGCGTGTCCTTATTGTGGTGATTTGTCATCTGATCTGACAAATATTAATGAATTCCTAACTTGTCTGCATCTAATGCATGAAGAAGACCCTAACCTTCAGCAGGAGACAAGAGTTTGTGTCCCATGTTCATGAACAGCGGTTAACGATGTTTTTCGGATCCCAACCACAATGTTTGACGTTGTAGGGTTTTACATGCCGACAGAACAACAGGGACGCACCACGTTTAGTTTGTTATTGTAATGACTGATTTCAATTGAACGCATCATAACAGTGATGTCACACAACACAGATAAACATGGGCTTAGATTGGCTGGGGCAAAGTCCCGCCTTCAGGGGACAGAATGACGTGAGGACGAAGCAGGAAGCGTCTTCATTCCAACCAAGCACGGGCACGAGAGCTGTGTTGGAATCTCAGCGCTGATATCTGAACTAACTTGTACTGATCTGTTAATTATATAAATGTCTTAATCTTAACCCACATTCTCCTCACTGAATACGCACCCACAACGGAGAACAAGAACCGGAAGAGGGTTTGGTAAAACCCTACAATTTACAAATGTGTTGTGCTAAGGTGGTGAATTAAGAGGCGCGGCACATGAGGCCCCGGCCAACCAGGCGGGGGGAGGAGGGAGCCCGACCATAGTTCCCCCACCCTCAACCATCCCACCCACAGGTGTCAGAGGGCCCAACCTAGCACAGGGCTAGGATCGAGCGCCGCCCCCGACGCATCCCACCCAGCCCTCATAATCCAGACCCCAGGAAGGAGGGAGCCGCGAGGCCCTGGCGGGAGGCAGGATGCCGGAAGAGAAGAGGCGGGGAGAGAGGGGAAAGGGGGAGACCACGAGGGGAGAGAAGGGGAGGCAAAGGAGAAGGAAGAGGGGAGAGGGGGAGGCAGGACAGGAGATGAGACCAAGGAGCAGAGGGCGAGCGGGGGACGGGGAGGAGGGAGGGGAGGTGAGGGGGCCATGGCCACGCCTAGGTCACCAGCCGGACCCGGGCCGCTACTACCAGCAGAGGAGTGACAGACTGCGCCAGCTCAGTGCCATCCCGAACGCATGGGCCAGCACCCCGGCATGGCAACCTAGTGGAACACCGGGGGCCGCCCGAGAAGCATGCGCCACCCAGCAGAGACCAGAGGAGCCGGGCCACACATATCAAGCCACGGGGACAGCCCCTGAAGAGTTAGCCCAGCATGCAACAACCCCGGAGATCAACCATCCTTGTGTGAAGGACATTGAGATGGAGACTGGAGCTGAAACATAGAAAGTTAGAATGGCTGGGAGGTGATGTACTTCTGAGGTCCACTCGGTCCTAGAGACAGAAACCGGGTTCCTAAATGAAAACAGAAACAAGATGAGTCATGCAAAAAATCTAAGCAGCATCACCATTTACATCGTTGTGGTGGCTTTCGCTAGCAGGCAGAATCAGATTGCAATATTCATATTTAATGATTTAATAAAAGGATATTTCAAATATTTTTTATTTATTTTTTTGGAAGCAGAGATTTTCTCCATTGATTTGTGTTCTATGAGGAGGTTCAACCAATGGTTGATGTTTAAAGACTGTTTATTCTTCCAGTTAACGAGGATTGTTTTCTTGGCGATGGCGAGGGCTGCCGTCGGATAGAAGCTGTTTAGAATCAAGCCTGTGCTGCGTTCAGGGTCCTCACTGCCGTCGGATAGAAGCTGTTTAGAATCAAGCCTGTGCTGCGTTCAGGGTCCTCACTGCCGTCGGATAGAAGCTGTTTAGAATCAAGCCTGTGCTGCGTTCAGGGTCCTCACTGCCGTCGGATAGAAGCTGTTTAGAATCAAGCCTGTGCTGCGTTCAGGGTCCTCACTGCCGTCGGATAGAAGCTGTTCAGAATCAAGCCTGTGCTGCGTTCAGGGTCCTCACTGCCGTCGGATAGAAGCTGTTCAGAATCAAGCCTGTGCTGCGTTCAGGGTCCTCACTGCCGTCGGATAGAAGCTGTTCAGAATCAAGCCTGTGCTGCGTTCAGGGTCCTCACTGCCGTCGGATAGAAGCTGTTTAGAATCAAGCCTGTGCTGCGTTCAGGGTCCTCACTGCCGTCGGATAGAAGCTGTTTAGAATCAAGCCTGTGCTGCGTTCAGGGTCCTCACTGCCGTCGGATAGAAGCTGTTTAGAATCAAGCCTGTGCTGCGTTCAGGGTCCTCACTGCCGTCGGATAGAAGCTGTTTAGAATCAAGCCTGTGCTGCGTTCAGGGTCCTCACTGCCGTCGGATAGAAGCTGTTTAGAATCAAGCCTGTGCTGCGTTCAGGGTCCTCACTGCCGTCGGATAGAAGCTGTTTAGAATCAAGCCTGTGCTGCGTTCAGGGTCCTCACTGCCGTCGGATAGAAGCTGTTTAGAATCAAGCCTGTGCTGCGTTCAGGGTCCTCACTGCCGTCGGATAGAAGCTGTTTAGAATCAAGCCTGTGCTGCGTTCAGGGTCCTCACTGCCGTCGGATAGAAGCTGTTTAGAATCAAGCCTGTGCTGCGTTCAGGGTCCTCACTGCCGTCGGATAGAAGCTGTTTAGAATCAAGCCTGTGCTGCGTTCAGGGTCCTCACTGCCGTCGGATAGAAGCTGTTCAGAATCAAGCCTGTGCTGCGTTCAGGGTCCTCACTGCCGTCGGATAGAAGCTGTTCAGAATCAAGCCTGTGCTGCGTTCAGGGTCCTCACTGCCGTCGGATAGAAGCTGTTCAGAATCAAGCCTGTGCTGCGTTCAGGGTCCTCACTGCCGTCGGATAGAAGCTGTTCAGAATCAAGCCTGTGCTGCGTTCAGGGTCCTCACTGCCGTCGGATAGAAGCTGTTTAGAATCAAGCCTGTGCTGCGTTCAGGGTCCTCACTGCCGTCGGATAGAAGCTGTTTAGAATCAAGCCTGTGCTGCGTTCAGGGTCCTCACTGCCGTCGGATAGAAGCTGTTTAGAATCAAGCCTGTGCTGCGTTCAGGGTCCTCACTGCCGTCGGATAGAAGCTGTTTAGAATCAAGCCTGTGCTGCGTTCAGGGTCCTCACTGCCGTCGGATAGAAGCTGTTTAGAATCAAGCCTGTGCTGCGTTCAGGGTCCTCACTGCCGTCGGATAGAAGCTGTTCAGAATCAAGCCTGTGCTGCGTTCAGGGTCCTCACTGCCGTCGGATAGAAGCTGTTCAGAATCAAGCCTGTGCTGCGTTCAGGGTCCTCACTGCCGTCGGATAGAAGCTGTTCAGAATCAAGCCTGTGCTGCGTTCAGGGTCCTCACTGCCGTCGGATAGAAGCTGTTTAGAATCAAGCCTGTGCTGCGTTCAGGGTCCTCACTGCCGTCGGATAGAAGCTGTTTAGAATCAAGCCTGTGCTGCGTTCAGGGTCCTCACTGCCGTCGGATAGAAGCTGTTTAGAATCAAGCCTGTGCTGCGTTCAGGGTCCTCACTGCCGTCGGATAGAAGCTGTTTAGAATCAAGCCTGTGCTGCGTTCAGGGTCCTCACTGCCGTCGGATAGAAGCTGTTTAGAATCAAGCCTGTGCTGCGTTCAGGGTCCTCACTGCCGTCGGATAGAAGCTGTTTAGAATCAAGCCTGTGCTGCGTTCAGGGTCCTCACTGCCGTCGGATAGAAGCTGTTTAGAATCAAGCCTGTGCTGCGTTCAGGGTCCTCACTGCCGTCGGATAGAAGCTGTTTAGAATCAAGCCTGTGCTGCGTTCAGGGTCCTCACTGCCGTCGGATAGAAGCTGTTTAGAATCAAGCCTGTGCTGCGTTCAGGGTCCTCACTGCCGTCGGATAGAAGCTGTTTAGAATCAAGCCTGTGCTGCGTTCAGGGTCCTCACTGCCGTCGGATAGAAGCTGTTCAGAATCAAGCCTGTGCTGCGTTCAGGGTCCTCACTGCCGTCGGATAGAAGCTGTTTAGAATCAAGCCTGTGCTGCGTTCAGGGTCCTCACTGCCGTCGGATAGAAGCTGTTCAGAATCAAGCCTGTGCTGCGTTCAGGGTCCTCACTGCCGTCGGATAGAAGCCTGTGCTCTGGATGTTCCCCGTCTGTTGTAAAACAGTCCTGCAGCCGCCGAGAAGCACCATCAGGCCAGGTTCTCCTGGTGGTCCGACTGGCTCAGGTGAGGTAGTGGAGAAGGTCTCGCCCTGTAGACCTTCTCCAGTGTCCTGGCTCCTCTGCTAGCACACTTGACATGCTGATGAACCTTCGGGAGCGCTGCCTTTCAGTCCTCATGGTTAAAATCCCCTGCTATGACGTGCACAGCGGCAGGATAAGCTTTCTCCTGGCTGCTAATGCTGCCATGCGAAAGTCTGAGAGCTACGTTAGCTACGTTAGCATTGGCGTCTGGTGGGATATAAACAGCATTAAAAACTTTGCAGGAGCATTTATAATCCAGAGTCATAATCTATTGCTTTTAGGCTTTTAGCAACAGGAGCACAATTTGCTGCTTTTATTTGTTTAGTAGACTAAAATGTAAGCACTGAAATAAATTGTTGAATTAACACGTAGTGATTTCAAACTGTATTGTAGTACTGCCTTCATATCACTGCAGTGGTGAACATCATCACTACTATATTAACATTTTACACATACTATGTACAAACTGCAGAGAAAAGTGATGCCTTTTTTATGACAGTCAATTTTTAAAGGGTTTCTTCCTTGTTTCGATCAAAGCGACAAAACTACTGTTGCTCTGGTAACCAGTTCACGCTCGCAAGCCGATACTGCTCTGTGAGACATTTGTTACCGGGCCGCACAGAAACAATAAATTATATAAATACATTTCTATTATTCAGCAATAGTTTATATAATTTCCGGGGTATTGATTATTTGAGACTCAAAGGTGCTTTATTTTAAAGAACGACCAGATCTTCTCCGAATGTAGCCTTTGCAGCCGGCCTCTTGCCCGCCGGCGCCGTGTTGGTGGCCCCTGAAGAATGAGACTAATGTTGCACGGGTAACGTAGATAGTCGGTGAACTCTGTGGATTCAAAGGTTTACCTCCACACTCCTTCCTGCCTGCCCTTTAGGCGCCGTGGCGTGCCCCATCAGGCGTTTGCCCTTTCAAGGCTCTGTCAGAGGCATCATATACCTTTTGTGTGAAGGCAACTTTTCTCTCATTACCACACCTTGGGTTCACACCCAAACTTTTAGATTCAATTAGCTTGGATGCACGGTAAAACATCGAGAGGCCTTTAGCTCAACTAAAGCCTGAAGCAAGCCAGAAAAGGTCACGCCTTCAACTTCCTCTCAGAGAGGCAGATGGATGAAAGAACGCCGCGTCCGATGGACAGAAATGACATTTCAGTCCGTGCAATGCTCCGAAACTCCACCCAACTTCATTCCCCCTCTGAAATCATGCTGCCTGGGGCATTAGCAGCTTTCAATAGAGTTAATGGTGTTTGATTTCTAAGTATATAGTTCAAAGTTTAACATTATATAAATATATTACCCCTGCGGGGCCGGACAATGTTTCCCCCCCCACCCTGAAACATTGTGCCAGTGAGCTGACTCCAGTCTTCACAGACATCTTTAACCCCTCCCTGGAGTCCTGTCATGTTCCAGCCTGCTTCAAGTCCTCCATCATTGTTCCTGTCCCCAAGAAGACAAGGATCACAGGACTGAATGACTACAGACCGATAGCGCTGACATCTGTAGTCAGGAAGTCTTTTGAGCGCCTGGTTCTCCACCACCTGAAGACCCTCACCGCCCCCCTCCTGGACCCGCTGCAGTTCACCTACCGAGCCAACAGGTCTGTAGACGACGCAGTCAATCTGGCCCTCCACTTCATCCTGCAGCATCTGGACTCCCCAGGAACCTACGCCAGGATCCTGTTTGTGGACTTCAGCTCTGCGTTCAACACCGTCCTCCCGGGACTGCTCCAGGACAAGCTGCTCCAGCTCGACGTGCCCGACTCCCTCTGCTGGTGGATCACCGACTTCCTGATGGGCCGGAGGCAGCATGTGCGGCTGGGGTCTACGGTCTCGGACACCCTGACTATCAGCACCGGATCCCCCCAGGGCTGTGTACTTCCCCCCTGGCTCTTCTCCCTGTACACCAACTGCTGCACCTCTGGCCATCAGTCCGTCAAACTGATTAAGTTTGCAGACGACACCACCCTCATCGGGCTCATCTCGGACGGTGATGAGTCCGCCTACAGGAGGGAGGTGGACCGGCTGGTGTCCTGGTGTAGCAGCAACAACCTGGAGCTGAACAGCCAGAAAACAGTGGAGATGATCGTGGACTTCAGGAAAGTCACAGCCCCACCGCCCCCCCTCGCCCTCACAGACTCCCCTACCCCCATCTCCATCGTGGACTCTTTCCGCTTCCTGGGCACCACCATCACCCGGGACCTCAAGGGGGAGCCGACCATCAGCTCCCTCATCAAGAAGGCTCAGCAGAGGATGTACTTCCTGCAGCAGCTGAGGAAACTCAAGCTGCCAACCCAGATGTTGGTGCAGTTCTACACCTCCATCGTGGAGTCCGTCCTCGCCTCCTCAGGTGAGCGCACAGAAACAATCCATTTTTTTCCGATATCCTCGGTAAATGTACTTCCTGGGACTCGATGAAAATTAATCCCTGTAAAGTTGTCGCATAGATCAGCACGAAATAGTTCATTATTTTTAGGATGGTTTTTAGACGGAGATGTTGTTTTCTCCTGTGAGCTTGGTGGAATGCAGGACCTCGCCAGGAGCTCACCTGCAGTGCGACCGCTCTCACCGGCCATCTCGTGATCACCTGAGCTGTTGTATTCCAGTCTTCTGGAAGTCTCTCTTGTCCACCCAGAGTCTGTCTCACCTCTTCCCTGAAAGCCACACAACACTCTTCGTTCTTCAACCTCCACCACTTTGTCCTCTGCTCCGTCCTGTGGGTTAACCCGGGTCTCGACCGATCCGGTATGACTTTCTAATTTACGTTGATTCGCATGTTAGATTTGGCAATTTTTACGCCGGCTGCCATTCCTGTTGCAACTGTCTGCATTTATCCGGGCTTGAGACCGGAACAAGGGAGAAACTGTGCTAGTTAGCTCCTGCTAACCGCACTACCGGCACTACCATGATGCTGCATTGTAGCTTACTACATTGCAAACAAACTTATTGTTACTTGAGTACAAACTGAAATAGGCAGAAAAGTGAAATGATCCAGATCACCATGTGGATGGTGTAAATCCAGTCACAAGGGGAACGAGCTGCTTGGAGGAGGTCTGTGCTCTCTGAGTGCTTTTCTAGTTCGTATTGCAGTACTTGTACGGCACCCACCTGACTCAAATCCAATGACCTCTTCTTGCTCTAGTTGCTGCTTGTAGTCACAGTTCAAATTACATATTTTGTTCAAAGTGAAGACAAAGGACTCGTGTCATTTTATTATATGCTCATATGTTTTTATTAGAAATACAACACATTCATTTTGTGCTCTGCAAACTGTACATTAACAAGGTGTTTACACATGAAAATTAGAACACGAGTGAGGTTAGGTGGTGGGAGGGGTGCAGATCAGATGGCCAAAGGTCAGGGACAAATACAGACCTGGGGGGGGGTGATATTAAAACACACACTGTTACATTGTGATACAGTCCAGTACCTTGACAGGATGTTGGGGGGACAGCATGAGAATAGTCATGTTCATATTAATAGCAATGATAACAAGCACAGTATGAAAGATATTTATAGGCTAAAATTCATTCTGTAGAACTCTGTTGAAATAATTACAATGCTGTACATCAGGACTCCAAATGAGCCTTGTGCTTTCGCTGTGTGCAACCGTCAGGCCTCTGAATTCTGCCCAGTTTATATGTCATCACTTTTAATCAATCATATACATTTATAGAGCTATTCAGGTACTCATCACACGTATAAAGAAAAGTATCCTCTTCCGCACTGATGACTCCGTATCAAGCCTGTATGTTTGCTGAAAGACTGACCCAAAAAGCATTTGTGTTTTTCTCTGCTTCTGGAATGTGGCTCCTTTTGGATGTCCATATTGTCCCCATCACAAACATGAGCAGTACAAGGTTCATTGCAACAGCAGACCACACTTTCCAATGACTGTCTGGTGTCCATTGATGAGAGGGCAATGTGCCTTTATTTTGCCCCTCTATTCACTTGTTGCTGCAAGGCCACATTTGTCTTCCCGGATCAACAGGAGGATAAAGCCAACGGGATTAGTGTGAGCAGTCGGGACGGAGCGCAAGGCTTTAGGGCCCCCTGGGGGTATGATCGTCAGCCTGCCTCCTCTTAATATATTTTTCCTTTCGAGATCGATGTAAAAGAAAAAGAAACCCAGTCATGAGCTGCGCAAGACATCAGCGTTCATCAAGAGAAATGAAGAGCAGAAGTGATGTGACAATATTCTCAACAGTGAAAAAGAGACAAATCCTGATTATTACATCATATTCATGTCATTGGTAAACACTGTGAATTACCTTTACTATGCGGTTCATTACAGTACTACCGTATATGATGTACATATAGTAGCTCAATCTGCTGTTTTGGAAATCTTTCTCCCGTATCAGCAACGGTCAAGACCATATACACGAAAATGTTGCACAAACAGCAGCCAATCATCAACTAAACCACAATGTTGTGTTCCTCTTGGATTCGCTTCATGATATTTCAGTGCTTTACTTCCCTCCTCAAACGCACTTGCTCCAGAGTGTGTTGTGTGTCTGCTGCTTGTCAGAGTTTTACAAAAGGCGGAAGTTGGGGGCATACTCTGGGTCACACCTCTGTCTGCAGGTCCATGATCTCCTGACCCACCTGAGGAATGGTGGCACTGTTTTTTTCCCACTCCACTGTCTGCAGCTCCAGAGGAGAGGCCGCCACTGTGTCTGGATTCTTTCTCACCCAGGATGGCGGGGAGTGGGACTTCCTTGTGCCCTCCCACACCCTCTCGCTCTGGGGCTGTTGCTTGTCCTGGTGAGGAGAGGGCATAGGGCATAAGCATACATAGTCTGTGAGCTGCAGTTCTAATGGCAAGGAAACAGAGTCGTCTGCAACGGTTCCTAAGTTAGTTCATCAGTGTATAAATGAGCTTCCTTTCTGACAGTGAATTGAGATTGCTGCTACTCCTGAGCTAGAGCAATGCTCGTCCCACCCCCAAGGAGACGGGGGCTGCTGTTTCAACAGAAATCAGTGAGCGCTATATTGTATATTGAGCTCGCTATATTCAAGGACACTTTGTCACGTGACCTTGAGGGAACCGGTTTGAACCACCAACCTTCTGAACACCGTTCTTACCATCCAGGCCACCCCGCTGGCATTTTGGTTTTTGTAATCTTTGGGACTAGATTAGATCTTTTTAACAAAAGTTTGTTCCTTCCAATAGAGCAGATTTTGTTTTCATGTTGGAAGAGGGT